>NW_020170555.1:0-72651 GCF_000524195.1 Echinococcus granulosus | reverse complement strand
ATTCAAGAAGGAGGGGAGCCGCAGTCACTAGGTAAGGGAGAGGGCGATCCAGTTACCAGGTTCGAATTTCCTGCTTGCCTCCTCCCTGAAAGGCCAATTCAAACAACATAAGTATTACAATTGTAACCGTGTTTGCCTTGTGTGCATTTCTCTACTTTTGCGTTATTGTTGGTAGATTTTATTTAGAGAAGTCAGCTGTTCCGTATTGTGACACTTGCTTTGTTGTAACATCCCTGTTTCCTGATTCTCTTTTTTAATTGGAGTCATTTCCCTTTGGACTTAAATGTTTTCATAATCTGTTCCGTTACATAGCCGATACCTAATTTGGCTTTCACTTAACTGTGGATGGAATAACCCTACAACCGATAAATAATCCGTCTCCTTTTTATGAATCTTCTACCTTTAATTAAAAATGTGCTTACCTTTCAAGAAAATGTTATGGAAAAATATTGCAACTAACCATTTTTTATTAAGTGTGGGCAAACTCCCTTTCTGTTCTTTTAGGTAATTGATGTGATGTGCATGCCATTGCTTGCACATAAAGGGCTATCTAATTCAGCTTCCACTTGGGATAATTATGGGTTAGATCACAGCCCAATCTCGTACACTAAGTGGCGCCATTATTTAATTCTTGTGATATTCTTCCGCATCACTCTTGTTGTCAACCCGTATTCGTGATATGTCACACGATTATGAAAAATTTGTCATCAGCCTTCACAGAAGTTTAGGGGTTATGCATATGACTCTGCTATTAAATGCCAGAAAAAGGCAACGAGAGCTTTTGCATAATTAAGTTTTTGGGTTATAGGTCCTTAATCGTGGGGTTGCAAGCTCGCTTACAGATAAAGCCGATTTGTAGAAGACTTAATGCTTTGCTAAAGCTAGGTACACATCATCTTCCTGGGTAAGGAATTGTGCTGAGAGGACTAAGGGGTTTGGTGGACTGGGCAGCTCGTGATTTAAATGGGTTCAATGAAACAGACACATGATGCACAGTCAGGCGACCTTCAGCTTCCTCCCTATTTTACACTTGTATCTTTAAAGTGTATTTATAAAATCCCTCTGGGATTCCAATTCTAGGAAGACCACGAAGTGGGGTGGCTTCTTCATTATTTTAGGTGTTTTGGGGGGCATGCGATAAGAACATAAATTATTAATGCAGGATTCCTGCTGTAGTGGGAGTGCTAAAAAACCTACATGGCCAAGTCGCGCAGGTCAGTGGAAAAACAGTCAGAGACGCAGAAATTAACCGCATTCAAACACGGAATTAAGGTGGGTTATAAATCAAATTCGGTCTCATAGGCCCGACTGATGTACTTTTAATTTTCAAATTCCTGTCATTTCCACTGGAATATTCTTCTACAATTTCAGCATAAAGGATAAAAAAGAGGAAACTTAGCGCCATCTGGAGAGAGTAAATAGAAGATTTACTGGAATGCTAATAAAACGCTTCCCATCTGCGACCAAAACTGGTTGTATTTCTGACGACACGAATTCATAAAATTTATGGAAGTTAAAATCAAATATTTCCCACACTGGCTTCATTGGACGCGAAGTCAGAAGCGTAGAATTTACGTATCCACGTGATACCAAAGGCCCCTAATAGTACCAAACATTAAACGACTTAGATAAACAAATCCGATGGTTAATAATTAATCACGTGTTTGAGTTATAATTGTATCACCTGTGCAAAAATCATTCATCATCTATGTATTTTGAGATTTTATGCAAAAAATTATTTATTTAGATTAGCCAGAAACGGCCTCAGGATACAAACTTATTTTCATACAAGACAATGAATATTGTGGCATCTCGTGGAAAGTAGACCTGGTACACAACCAATTTCAGGGAATACTCTGATACTGCAATAATTCGTCAAAATCACCTATTGTGCCTTTTAATGAAGTGAGACTGAAGTTTATTCTGCATTGACTCAAAAGAAAATTGTGAAATTATTCATAACCTTGCCAAAAGTCAATCAGCGTCTTGTTCCTTTAAATGGCATTACTTTAACCTCAGAAAAATAAACAAATCTCTGGCAATGCTACACCCACACAAAACCCATGGGATCAGTTAAGCTGGCACTGGTGAAACATTTTATTTGAAAAATGCGAAGGCTGTAAGGATTCTGACAGTGGAAACAACAAATCACTGATGCAACATCACAACCACCGTATTTCTTAAACATTTTTTAGCTTAATCTGGAGGTAATCATTCTCCTGACGAAGCAGTTTAATCTCCTTCCTAAAAATAAAAACGAATGTAATTTTTTACCACTGAGCATAAAAATGGGCATTTAAAATCTAGCCTCTAACATTTGAAATCCTCATCGCATGAGTGGTGTGTGTACGTTTGTGGAGACATAAATGGAGGGGCACTAATCATTCCCTGGGCTTCTTCAAACTCACCTCATTTGATGCATTTGTTTGTATGTTACCACATCAACTTTGTTGAAGTTTTCAAAGTGAAGAAGGTGATCGTAATGCCAAAAGAGGAGAACTTCCAGTGGTCCCGGTTTATTCATTTCCCTCAGTGGGATCTGTGCAACCGAGAGACAAAAAGAGGTTATGGCGGAACAGCCTAAACGTTTTGGTGACGGGCCACTGAGGGGCGCCGCCATTGTACCCCTGTCGGGCGACGTGACCTCTGCGCCACTTCATCTTCCCCCCTTGCAGTCCTTCTGTGCGTCAACAGTACATACTCTATCCGAGTATTATATCTTACTTCGTCTTTAGGGAAGTGTCGAGGAGCTTCAAATGCATCTACCCATGGAACGCCTTGAATTTCGAATCCCGAGGAACGTCATAGAAGCCGTAGGGGCTGTTGCAAGTATGCCCAATTTACCCAAATGTAAAGTGGTGATTTATTATGTATTTAATCTTTTCTTACCTCTTCCTTGGCTAAATTAATAATTACTAGTAAACAAAGTACCCTTCTAGATAAAAAAAATTTGGGGTAAAGAAGATTCTTTCGCCTGCAGTGATACTGAGAGTGTTAAAGAGCAGGCAGTCGAGTTGTCGTTCCCAAACAATGCGACTGATTCGGATGGGTATTAATAAAAGCAGGGATTGTACCAAAAAAGACAAAGTAAGTCAACCAACCACAGGAGACTAAATTTGTCTTCCGCTACATTTACCTCAGAAATGGTTTAAACAAAAAAACCTGACAGAATTGATGATACATTTATTTAATAGTGAGAAAGAAGTAAGAGCAAATGAAAATTTAACTTCAGCGATTCCGATCTAAGTCTCCTTTTTGGCATTTTCCTTATCCTCAGGTTCAGGGGAGCTCTTGCCAGGGCAGGGCTGTTTGGCAAAGTCTCGACAAGTGGCGCCATTGCAAACCCGTCCACAATATCCGCCTATGCAGTCAAAACCGTGGATTGGGCCATCAAAGCATTCCGGAGTGTGGCAGGGTCGAAAGTCGTAAAATTCTCCACAATGACCCCCTTGACAGCCGCCCCAATAGCCACAGTTGCCACCATTGCAACGATCAAAGGGGTGACTGCCACCCATACCGGGGAAGCCCGGACTGCCATAGGGTAGGGTGCCATGAGGTCCGTAAAATGGATATCTGCCGAAACCATTCTGCATGGGCATTCCGTGTGAGGGAGGAGGCATGTAACCTCCGTAGGATACTGCACTGGGAGCCATTCCACCTCGGTAGTCGTGTTGACCAAATGGACGAGGGTTGTAGCCCATTCCACTTCTGTATCCACTAGGGTAGACGGCCGCCCCAAAACCATGCATTGCGTAAAGGCTCAAGATGGACAGCAGCACTAATGACAACATACCGTGTATTCTGGTTCCTTTCATTCACGTTCTGGTTCTGTGGACACCAGTTTGGATGCATTTATACACACACGCATGCACGCATGGGTACATGTGAGGGCCCCGGATGATGGAGGGGGGGGGGGGGGAACGAGGGAGGAAGGGAGACCGTGGAGAGCATTAACTGCGTAGTTAATTAGATTTCAATAAATCACGTCAGTACACTGCAATTAAGGTCAAATGAGTTCACTGGATAAATGGCACCGATTATGCCACGTGGAAGACTTACAACCCTCGGAGACGTCACTAATGCTCCTTTTCACTTGCACAATCATTGCAACAAATTCATGTGGATCAGTTTGATGATCTGTCAATCGTGAAACAATGGGTTTGAGAAGAGGTGTAGTTAGTTGTTGTGTCGGAGTATAGCATGTAACTATTTCCATTTGGTAATGTGGTAAATCCTGCAACTTGATAGAAGGGGTGTCACCTTGAACCTTTCAAGTTAATAGTTTCAACGTGGAAAAAAAGAGGATTCTCTCATAAGCATATTTTGTGAGCAGGTAGATGGAGGCCGAGGTGACCAATTCCACTGCTGGTGTGGGTACGTTTACGCATGTGTGGAATGCGTTTGGAAGTTGTTCCAGAAAGATTTACTCCCCCGTTAGTGCATTTTTGCATTGCTTCCATTTTCTACAACTACTTCACCCATCTGATAAAAGTTTCCTTTACTTGTCACCCTGTAGTAACTGTATATTCTACCGAAAGAAGACGAGAAGCGCACCTTAAAAGCCTAAATTTAGACGGGTTAGGCAAAAACTTGACTTAAATTAAATATTTTTGACCGTTTAAATTACCTACTTGGTTAAAAAAAACAAAGTCGGCGCGACGTCTGCATTATTAAAGTATAGAGAGGAGCTTGACATAAACACAGCAATTAAATGAATCCCCCGAACTAGCAAAGACGAAAGTGTATTTTTTTCCCAAAAAACGACCAAATCAGTCGCTAAAAGAGTATGCTTAAAAGATCGTCAAGTGCGTTAATTGACATAGCTCCTCTAGAATGGATCGAGGACTGCGGATTTGGACACTTCCTACGCCTGCGGACTACACCAATTATATGCTTAGGGCAGGTTCAAGGTCATTTTCCTGCCATTGTTGCATCCCTTTTATTAAGTTGGGAAATGAGTCACATTACTGCCTTCCTTAACTCCATCAATGATGGATCATCAAACTGATCCACACAGTGTTGTTGCAGCCTTTTGTCAACGCAGTGATAGGCAGTTCATGGGAAGCGAGTGAAAGGAGCATTAGAGATGTCTTCGACGTTTGCAAGTCTTCCACGTGGCATAATCGGTGATATTGATTGAGCGAACTCACTTGACCTCAATTTCATTGCACTGGTTTGGTTGATTGTAATCTAATTAACTACGTAGTTCATTCTTTGTACGCCCTTCCGTTCCTCCCCCCCCCCCCCCCTATCTTCAGGGACACTACCATGTATAAATACATGGAAGCTGGTGTCAGCGGATCCAACACGTAGATGAAGGCAACCAGAATATACGTAATGTTGTCATTAGCGCTGCTGTCCGTCTTGACCTGCTACGTGATGCCTGGTTTCGGAGTAGCCATGTACCCTGGTGGTCTTGGTGGTGCAGTCGGTGGACACAGAAGTGGAATGGGCTTCAACGCCCCTCCATTTGGTCCACTCGCCTTCCGGGGGGGAATGGGTCCCGCTGCGATGCCCCACAGAGGTCTAATTTCTCCTGTTTCACGTGGAATGTCCATGCAGAGTCCTCTTAGGGCCTCACCTTATACCAGTCCGAGCTTCCCTGGTATGGGTGGCAGTCAGCCCCTCGATCGTTGCAATGGTGGCAATTGTGGCTATTGGGGTGGTTGTCAAGGCGGTCATTGTGGAGAATTTTACGACTTTCGACCGTGCCACACTCCGGAATGCTTTGACGGCCCAATCCATGGTTTTGACTGTGCGGATGGATCTTGCAAACGTGTTTGCAATGGTCCCAATTGCCGAGACTTTGTCATACACGCCTGCTCTGGCAAGGGCTCCCCTGCACCTGATCATAGTGACGTAAGTGAACCGAGTGGAAATGGAAAGAATTGATTCCCGTGAACGATAAACTTCTTCTTTTGGTAAAAGTAAATTGTTTCCTCCTGGATTTGGTTCTTTTTCTGCTCAACTAATGTTTTCGGTAATTAAAATTCTTAAACCATTTTTTCACTAAGCAAGCCATTTGAAAGGAATCTGCCAATGTCTAGAGGTGAGACAGTTGCATGACAGTCAAGGCGTTAAAGACTGCGGACACCGTTGACTCTTACAGCAGTTAGCATTGCCAAAGAAGGCATAGCATCCACATTTGCGAATGTCTACTTGTGGCTTCAGAAGATGCCAAACGGTGCACTGTGATGACTGTTTCGTTCAGTGAGAAGTGGAATGATGTCAAGGTGCAGTGACGATGCCGACCGTGGTGATTTCCAACCTACAGCGCAGCAGTCAGTCCTGTGATCATTCATGCCGTTGTAAAATCCCACCAGATGTGATTCTTTCTTTGGAACGGAGTAATACACTTCAGTTTTGAATGTGAGTTAAGAGTTGTGACAGGTGCACGAATGTGACATGAAATAACGTTGAAATACGTGGATCGACGATTTAATTATTCAAAATTCCTCTGTGTGGCTTTAACAAAGCCAGCATCTATACCGGAATACTTGGAGACTTAGTAATTTCCAAACGCCTTTTTTTGAGAGTGTTCAGCTAACCACTACTTGAGTTAATAAACCTCAACAAGTTATTTTTTTCAATCACCCCTTCCCTTTCCGTGCGTTAGGATACTTGCGTGGGATAAGTCAGTGTCAAATACTTTTCCAACTTCCATGAAGTTAAATACGGAGGCGTAAAAGAAGAGTAAAATGTAGAAAAGAAGTGTATGAAAGACCCACATTCTCAGTTGTGATTGATAAGCTTGAAAGCATGCAACATACTACTTAAATAAGAGTGGGCAAATGATGAAGTAGTATATGTGGGTAATACAAGCGCCGAGGAAAATATACGGTTGGTATTATTTGCATAAAACAAGGACATTTTTGATGGACTTCTAATCCCCATTCTCCCAATAAAACAACAAAGCCAGCTATTTGGATCAGGTTTTTACCGCCTTTAAACGAAAACAAAGGCGAAGGACAACAAAATTATACCCTACACTTATGCCTTTTAAATGATTCATTGCGGAACTTTGAGAAGTCGGTTAAATATTTAATCACCTAGAAGCATATATGATTGCAGCAGAATTAAGGGAGCAACCCCTACATATAATCACAAAGGGAAAAAGAACTAAAAATACAAATTCCTGTGACATCCGCGACAAGACCACAATTACAATCTGTTATAGCAATTTGTCCATAAAAGTAGATAATCTAGACATAGCCACCTCCGCTTCTTTCCCCCTTTTATCTTCTGGCCGTCTATTCCACTTGTCAAGCGGTCGTGTGATTGGCTAATGCTGAAGCCAAGAAAATGTGATGTTCGTAACTTCTTCAGCCCTCATTCTAAAGGGAAAGGCTTTCAAAGAGTTAGTTTCTCAACGGTATGAAGTTTTATGCTGTTTTAAAGGAATAACATTTTCTTCCTACCAATTCACTAGTTCTACTTGTTTCTCAAATAGAAGAAGGTGGAGTAAAACAAATGTAACGAAGAGAGAGAGATCCCAACTAGAACTATTTAGTTTCCGCAACCTGTGTACCACGCACATGGGAAGTATAGATTTCTGTATTCGAAGTAAAGATTGCCTTAGAAGTGGAGTAGTGGATCGTGTGGTGACAACCAGGGATGTCTTTGTTCATATGACGTTGAAAGATGGGAGATATTTCCCACTACAAGTCAGTAAATTAGTCGGATAACAAGCAATCAAACTAACAAAGTGCATGAAAGAGGTGGAGAACAACTTGGGAGTTCTTTCTGTCAATACAAGTGAAGACGATCCACTTAGTTTGATTCTATGGCTTTTTCTTCTCCCTTGGTGTCCCTGTGGTGACACGCAATTTTGCGTGATCAGGAACAGAGAAGCTCTGTGAAGATATTTCATTAATTTGTGGGCGATTTAGCACCACCGCTATTTCGTATGCTTAAAATCCTTGCCACAGGACCTCCTCCAGATGCGAAGTCGTCAAGTAGCTTCTACATATTTGAAACCGAAGCAGAATAGTTCGCATCACGTTCAACCGATTGATGACCTCATTTTTTAAGTTAGAAGTCCTAAGCCTGGTCGTTGTAAAAAGAGAGGAAGATACTAGCTTATCCCATTCTTATCCATTCTATTCTTTCCGTATTGCTCCAGATCGTGATTATCACCCTTTTCTTGGCTTCAGCATCAAGCCATCATACGACCACACGCAGCATAAAACACAGTCAGGAGATAATAGTGGGGCAAAAATAAAAGTAGCTAGGTCTAAAATTTCTTATTCCTTTTCATAAATCCCTCTAAATAAGTAGAATCATCAAATCTATGTGATATACCGCAGGGAAAGGATAAGCGAATTGAATGCTATGCCGTCATGTAGCAGGGATGATGCCTTTGAAAGGTGCTGGAAAGCTGGTAATACAGAGGGAGCAAATGCGCCCAAGTTATTTTCTCCCTACTTAAAGGTTTTGTGCGGAATGTCATAAAACACTTCCAGATGATTTAAACGACTCTTAAATGTCGTCATCATTAGCCACCAACCTTCTAGCAGACCCTAAAAGCAACCCACTCTACATAATTAGATCTTCGACAACAAAACGAGACTTCACAACTTCTGGAGTCGTGAAGTCAACATTCATTTTGCACAGTCGTGCTGAATCAGCGATTCAATGCTCAGCCGCTAACTGTTGAGTTCGTACGCCACGATGGAATGGATCACTGCTGACCAGGATCGAAGGACGCTTGCAGAAAATTTCACAGAAGATGTCAAAATACAAAGAAGACAACTTAAAAATCTTTCGCGTCTACTGTTAGTCAGTAAAATTGTGAAAAAAATTTCCTTGATAGTCAATTTTTGGGATGGACAAAGGAAGGCGTCATCTGGATATAACCGGATTAGATGGAACTATCTTTATGGCTATATACCTATTTTTTTCAGCCCCTGAAAAACAAAGGAGAAGTTTTGTGAAAACAAGAGGAATAAATTGAGGAGTCATTCTTAATTGTCACCGACTAACAAGCATAAGTTGGTAACACATGAAAGCACTGACCTTCAAATTTGGTCCCCCGGGAAATGTGAAATCAGGGCATTCACTCTTCTCCTCCTCCCTCGTGTTCCTTTGTAATTGGCTATTGAGGCTCTCCATCTGTTTTAATACTTCTGAGGAAACAGCAGAGCCGGTTTGAAAACAATGTCGAGACGTTGGTTTCTGGTGACAAACGTAGATTTGCCGTACCATTCCACCACTTTCCACAGGATCATTTCGAAAACACCAACTCCATCCAATTACACGGATTGATTCGGGTGATGCTATGGGATTCGTCATTTCCTGTGGCATCAGACGGATGTAGAGGCATTCACTTAAAACGGAAAATGTGACAATCCATGAAACGCCACCTGCATCTTCGGCATACTTTAGGAGGAAGGGTTCCTCTACCACTTCTTTGGGTAGACTAAAAAGACTGAATCTATGCAGGCGAATATTTCTTAAACAGACAAACGTCACTTGTCGATTAAAAGATTTTGACAGAATTGAAAGAATTTGAGTGTTCAAGTCTTTGGGCAGTTCGATTTGGCCGCCACCGTGGCGCACTAATAACTCGACTCGATGACCAACTTCAAAAGCGTAGTTGATTAACAGCTCAAAGGAGACCATATACCCCAGGGTTTGATGCGAGGATTGACAAAAGAGGTTCATTAAAGTCTGATTCTTCCAGTTAACAACCATTCCAACTTTCCACACTTCTCCACCAAATGCAAAACTTAAAGATTCAAGATGATTTTTCCTGCCCGGACTCAGTAGTAGGGTTAAACTAACAGCTGCGTTGGCCAACTCCACTTCAATCAGTAGGCGTCCGTCTTCGCAGACAAAGTTTCTTTCATATACTGTTGTTGCCTCAATAAGACAACTGCTTCCTCGACTCATGTTATCGCGATTAAATAAGACCTGCTTTTCTGTGAAGGTCTGATTGTCCGAGAAGTGCTTCAAATTAACCACGGTAAAGATGAAATCCAACCAAAGTGAAAAGTCACATGAGGAGGTGCCAACCATCGCTCTATTGGGTATAACCAGTTCCAGATAGGCGCCTATATGAAGTGAAGAACGCACTATTTTCAGACGCCATATGTGATTGCCATATTCGAAGGTGGCGGAGCCCAGTTCGCTGATAAACCCGCGAACCAGACAGGCGGGTAGGAGGAAGGTGAATTGAACATTTTGATTGGCGAGTTGGGAAAAACGAACTAATCGTAATTGAGGAGAATTGGAGGGACTTGAATTCATTGTTCCCCGTCGACTCATTACTTCCTCCCCTCTTTGAGGGGTGACTTAAAAGGTCAGCAGTGATGCGTTTTGACTGGTCAACAGTCCACTGGCAAATACGATTGGTAGGTAGGAAGCCAATCAGTCCTCGATGGTCCCTTAGCAGTAGTTGAATTTATCAATTAAAAGTATGAGAGTTGATAAAATTCTGACACATTAAATTCAGCAATTGATGGATAAATATGGGAAATGGTACAGCGATATCGTTATGGGCTGGTATCTAAGCGGACGCGCTTGGATTTCATTGAGTGCTCAACTCGAGTAGAGAGGGGACAAAGTTTTCGACACAAACGTCTTTATTTTTCGGTGAATGTGGGTAAGGCTAGGGTTACGGCTTGTGCACACATGACCGCCGACTGACTACCGAAGACACCGGATGGTTCCGTTCCCGACCATTTACGGTATTTCAAATAATTTTGACCTTGGCCTGCTCTATAGGTGATATCGACCAATCGGACGAATTGGATAAAAAGTGCGAGTTGTGAGACAAAAAATAAAGGAGAGAAAACAGGAAATTCTAGTGAGTCAAAAGTGCAACTACCTCCAAAGAAGTGAATTTTGAATTAAGCTGTTTTTAGTTACACAATTCGTGTCTTTCAGCCCTTCTCTACCACTGGTGTACGGCTTTGCAACCACCTGTCAGGTTCGTTACATTTAGATCAGCTTGTAGTAAGAAACTAAATAAAAAATGACATTAAAACCACTAAAATCATTTAAACCTTCGGCTATTTCCTTAGATGGTGAAGGAAAATCCATCATAAACTTTTTAAGTCCAACTTTATGCCCTTCAATGGCACCCATTCAGTCAGTGGCCGAAATATTCTTGAAAATCTACTCTATAAAATTTCTACCAACATTTACCCTGAAACTGAAAAAAACATAAGAAAGCGGAAAAAAGTCCTCAAAATTATCTGCAAGCGTAATACGTTGGGAACTCAAGAGTTTGCGAATTGTGTTTAAATTTTCATCCCACTAATGGAATGACTCCCTTGTTTTGAGCCTGAGAAAAATCCGTTGACTTCAGAAAATTGCCATTTTTATGTAGAATGATTTACAACTTTTTCAAGAGAAACGGACAAATCAAAAGGCCATGCCACATATTCATAGATGTGTTCGTCCACAACGCACGACAAACACGCATTTACCGTGCACCTCCTTGATTACCTGAATATACTGCAGTAAGATTATACGGCCATATTCTTTTTTTATTAAAGTAGTTACTTTTAGCCTTCTAAGAGATTAAGGCTTACCTTAATTACTTGCTTCCTCTTTTTCAGCTTTACAAACTTAGTAGTGGTCGGGGATCTTTGAATGTATCACGACACTCTTCAAGATGATTTATGGAAAAATATTAGGGCATAGTTTTTGTGGTCAAGATCCCTTATACCTCTTGCATCTTATAGAAATTCACTTTTATACATGTAGGAACTACTGGCTGACTCCAAGCAAGAGACAGATAACTATTCATCAAGACGGAATGCAAGTAATGCGGACAGAAGAGCCCGCGAGACTAAACATACAGTTAAACAAACATTTAACTCACTGCATAGATATCCTCTTCGGTTTGGCCCTCCCTTTAATCTCATTCATTCTATTCGACTCGGACATTCTCGGGCAGTTCAGGACTGGGCGAGGCCCTACGTTGATTCACTTAGGCAGCACCCAGCCGTCTGCGTAGGTTCCATCTTGAAGGGGCCAAACGCTTTTGTCCTTAGTCACCGCAAATTCAGCCGTCTGACATCCTCTATGCCGTTAAGGTGTATTGGTCAGTTAAAGGAATTAGGGGATTAGTTCTGGCATGTCGTTTTCACCACTCCGAGGACATTGAGAAGTCAGAGTAATTCATGCCAGTGTAGAAGCAGTTTCCTTATCCACGTATAAAAGTCATCAAGAAGGGTGACAGTACAACCTGGGGACTTTTAGATCCGTGAATTGGGCAAAAGATCGCAAATAACACTGAAATGTAATCAAACCGCGAAAGTTACGGTGGCAAGTCCTGAAGTTGATATTCCATGTAACTGACTAACCTCCCTGCGACACAACGCTAGTTGAAACATTAATCTCGCCAAGCATAGTCCAAGATGTAACTATTAAATGGCTACCTTTTGGAAAAAGAAATCCGTGTAACGTCTGTCTTTGTTTACACAAGCCCTCTAGTCTACGATTATTTCGTTTGCTATCTCAATTGACTGTCTGAAACATTTTTGCAGGGTTGGCAAAATCTTCGAGGGTACCCGGACGCCACCCCAGCAGAAGCAGCAATTAAAGGCTGTTGGATTGCATAACAACGCTGAATGGACAACAAACACATCACCATCCCAGTGAACCTCAAAACAGTCAAGTGGTTTACGTCATACTGGCTTCTGAAAACTATCCCAGCCTCCGGCTCTGTGAAGCGACACCACTTTAAAGCGAATCCGAGGTGTCCCTTAAGAAGTCACTTTCCAAATTCTTGTTAAAAATCTAAAATATGTACGGATGATGTCCATCCACAGCAGTGGCAGGAAATGAAACCAAGCGGAAAGATTATTCGCTCACTGGATATGTAGGCTGGGATAAAATTTGCTTTGGAGAACGACAAGAGATGTATTATGTTAAGATATAAGAGAGAGCTGATAAGTGCTGGAATTAGCTTGATGTAGGTATTGAGTAAGAAAGTTTAAAAAAAAAAACTTGATTTACCCACCTTCGTTTATATCTGACTTTTGTTTCCCCGTTGGATACTCTAATTCGCATGGGATCGTAGTCTGATGCTTTTACCAAGAAAGAAGGAAGATCATCACTCGGACAAATATGCAGGGAAAATGGAGGCTGTCGGTGACGACGATGCTGACGCTGATGAAGAACCAAGTCAGCACCTCCCTCTCCCCATACTAAGCATCCTCAAATCCGGTGTGGAGTCCTCGAACGAGTCAGATCTGCGATGGTATGCCATATCCCATTATCTTGTGAGGCCATCTCTTTCCAAAACTGCCCTTTACCGAAGAAATCACTAAAAGCCATCCTTTCTGAACACTTTTTAATAGATGTCAGACGTGTCGTATTGAGGAAACAGATCTTAAAGTCACTTGTTCTTAATCTTTAGCAAATGAAAAATGTTGGTGTTTACTCTAGAAGTGTAGAGAGGTAGGTAAATCATTTGAGAATAACCAATGATATACTTGCTCACTCTTTCGCTCTACCTCTGACCCTGAAGTGCTAAAGCCATCTCTCATTTCAAGTCAGTCTGTAAGTAAACAATCCAGTTTACAGTAGCATATTTTTACAATTAATGAGGGTAGAAAACAGAGTAGTGGCAGTCTGGAACCTGTTGTTTTCTCTATATACTTGTGGTTGAGATCCAGTTACCCTCTCGATTGACGTTAACCTGCCGACGGCTACACAAAATTTTGCATGGAGACCCCTGATAGTGATATATTAGTCCTTAATAATACTGATCAAATCTAACGCTTTAACACATTTATGAGTAATACTTCTTTCTTCTAACCTTGCCCTCTTTAACGTCATCTTCTCCTGGGGAGAGCTGGTACTAATGGATGGTGGGTGTTCCACTGCAAGAACAACTGGAGTGGAAGGTGCCTTCAAAGCATAGTTAATGCCTTCATGTCATGGAATAAGGCACTGGTTTCGCTTCTGCTCCCGCTACTAAGCCTATCTCGAGTTTGCGTTAGTCGCCACTGCTTGACGCCAATTTGACAGTCAGTCTACCCTATCTTGCGATGGTTTCCCAACCCCTAACAAAGCCAGCATTATTGCTCATTTGAAAGGCTTTGCTAATTTTGCCGAATTCAAAACGTCCCTGTGGCAGTCAGGTGGTTAAGAATTGGCCTTTGAACCTTAGCGTCATCCACCTCACATCTCCAAGGCAGACATCATTTCATTACCAAATCACTGCTGTCTGCTAAAGGCTAAACAATTGCAACTGAGTTCCACCTACTCGATCCAACTTCACTGAGTTCAGGAAGAACAGTGAACTGGGTGCAGCTGGCAAACGATCCTGTCAGTTTGAGGCAGGAAACCACTTCGAAATTAGCATCTTTATTTGCTGAAGCGAAAGTTCTGCGTATCATTTAGTTGTCAACGCAAAATCATGCCTAGTTTACTATCATTGAGCGCTTCTGACTTCCTACCTATATGTGCTGCCACCATGTATTATTTTTTTTCCCTTTTCCTCTCTCTCATAGAAGAAAGTGCCTCCAAGGGGCTGCCTCGTCTTCAAAGTTAAAACCACCTACCAAAAAGGAAAAAAAGCGAACTTCTTACTTGAATAATCGTTTTTTAATAAGGTGAATCAGAGTTGGTTGCGTGACTTCATTACGAAAATTGTGAGGTAGACCACCGTCATTAATTTCACACAATTTATTTCGACTTTCACTCATTATTTTAATCCTAAAGGATAGTACTGAGAATGCCTGAGGCTCCAAAAATACGCTCTTGTAGTTACTTTAGCAAACCTCTGTAAAATCCCTCCTTGAAATCCTAGATATTTACTCACTTCCTTTTGATTAGCTGAGATTGCTTTGGCGGGACTTTAAGTGGGCTAATAGTCACCCAAGTCCCAGGGTCATTTAGTCGCGTAAGTGAGCTAATTGAATGACTCAAATCTAGACGCCTGCTCGGGCTGTCCTCATTGGTCAGCCGCTGGGCGCATGCGCGTGCGTCGCGTTAGTGCTATGACTCACAGGCAATAATCAATAAAGGCTGTATTGACCAGCCAGTTAGTGCTCTGGATAGGACCCAGGCCACTCGGGCCTACAGGAAATGGCGGTTATAGCAGTCGGCGGCACAGTTCACAACAGGCGGAGAGCAGTGGAGCGTGCATTTTACATGGCGAACGCAGAAGGCCATAGACAGGGATTATAAAGCCTGGCGCCTAAGTAAGTTTTTTTTCCATGCGACTACCAGTGAGGAAGAATTATGTAGATAGGGTGGGATGGGTAGAGAATGGGGTAAGAAGCCTTTTGCTGCTTGATGGAGTTGACAGCTTTGCAAGCATTAATGCACTTCGGCTACTTTTGGTCCGTTTGCTTTTTTCTTCATTAGCAAAATAACTCTTGGGCTTTCTTGAAAAAGGCAGAAGCGTTTGCTTAATTTATTCATGTAACGTGGTCCTATCTCGTGAAAATGGTATGGCATTTTGCAGGAAGAGGAAATTAATTATTACTGCATTAACATGAATCAAATTGCCGTACCTTAAGTTGAAATTATTGAGATTTGCTATTTTGTACACGGAATTTCTATTTTGAGCTACTTGTGAAGGCTCCAGTAGACATGATGGACGTTCAAGTCAAACTGGCACCTGTGATTTGAAAACGTGGGGTAAAATGCTACCCTGCCGTGACAATAATACGCACAGTAGTAGGTGCCATGTACGCGTTTAGAGCGCGGACCATCCTAGACACCGTTCATCATATCTGCAACTTCTTGTAGGCAAAGAGGGCGTCTAAAGGTATAATGGGGGCGCTGAACAATAGTAGGATATGTGGATTAGGGTAAGCGTTTCGGAGAGCTCTACTCATGTTCCGGACGTTGTAACTGTGTTTTCACCCACGTTGCACAAGTCTTATTCCTGGTAGTAGACCGACAGCTTTTGGAACTCCTAATTGGCGCATTTATGTTATGTTTTCTTAAGAAATTGCATAGGAGGCTGATCGCTTTATAAAGAGTGAGTACGCTGGACTAGGAAGTGGGCCAGATTGTCTTACAGCAGCCCTACAACCCTTCAATGTCAATGTTTTACAGGCAAAAGTTAAGTGCTGAAATAAATTTATAATTCTAGCTTAGGCTTTATGGAAGAATTACTAAGGCTTTTACTTCGTGAAAAGTATTTTTTTTCCGATATCAAATCACAAGTCACAGTTTGACTTGAACGTCAGTTCTACCGTTCTGAGGCTTCTCTTCTGCCTCCAGCGTTATTCTCGATGGTGTCCGTTATTATTCGCCTTCACCTGAAGTAGAACCATTCATGAGACAGATTTGATACTTTCTTGATTTAATATTTCATTTTGTGTTGAGTAACGTCATGTATGTAATTCTACTAAAGAATTTTTTTTGCACTGTCAATCTTTTTTAAAACCCCTTGAGTAGATTGCTTGCTAATAGACTAATTTGTGATGTATGATAAATTTGGCTTTTCATGGACAGAGGTAAAACGAATAAGTGAACTAGCATGCCATGGGTTGTCTCCAAATCATCCACTCACTTCTCACTCCACACTTTTAGAGGAAGCACCACCTAATCTCCGAATAACTAGATGTGTGTGCATATGTTTGGTGAATTGTTCAGTTGCGGAAGAGCAAACAAGTAATTTTGGGATCTACCACCTTAGTACGACAAATCTGGCATCGACCAAATTGTGCAGGAAAGATGTTCCCTTGAAAATTAGTCATTGCTAGTAAATCATTGCTGAGCATTTCCTGAAAGCGGTGACCTCAAACGACAATGGAAGGTGTCATATTGTTGCAGAACTGACTCGTGTAAGGACTGCATACTGGACTTGAGAATGGAGGGATTGAAGGAGATAAGGCTGTTTACCTCACTGTTGGCGTCATTGTTATCCTCCACATTCCCTGCGTATCTAACCGTGTAATCATAGTTCTTTTTTGTTCAATGTGCGCATTAGAAGCAGACAGGATAATGTTACAACCAAAGTGGGATAAAAACGCAAGGGGCTGGGGACTGGAGTCTAGTGACA
Organism: Echinococcus granulosus; assembly: GCF_000524195.1. Lineage (NCBI taxonomy): Eukaryota > Metazoa > Platyhelminthes > Cestoda > Cyclophyllidea > Taeniidae > Echinococcus > Echinococcus granulosus. The sequence goes on along the minus strand of NW_020170555.1, from coordinate 55,670 downwards.
AAACGTTTTTTAATGAGGTGGAAATCACATCATGCTCTTGTCTCGTTGGATGAACCATCCGAGTGTTGGCTGTCTACTCCTCCTGGGACGTAGGAGATTGTTTGATCATCTTTAAAAATTGCTTTATGGCAGACAATTTCTTTCATGTAATTGAACCATCCACCTAGACATCCCGAGATGAAGTGAATGTGTTATTTACTAGCTACTTTCGAAGTAGACTAATATGTGTTTGTTTGGTGCAAACTAAAATGGTAGCGGATGATACTTCCTTTGCGGGAAGCGAAATGGAACGCTTGTGCTAAAACAGCTGCTTTCTTCTTTGCAGCTTAAAAAAGAAGGCCGAATAGATGCATCATCGTAAACCACGATAAATTCACCCCAACAATTGTTTGCCATTTTAGCGGTTATGCGCCGCTATGCACGCATATGAGCACGAGGCACCGTCAGGGACGCCATCAGATTAACCAAGAACTAAAATGCTAACATAGATATCTTTTCTGCCAACACTGTGAGTGCGTGTAAGTTTTTACTGACTTGACTGCCAGAATATAGAGATGGCCGCCATTCTTACCTCTTTCCGTCAGCTTGAGTGGCCTTGACCTTTCGGTCATTAATTAACACGCATGGACTGCCTCCACGTCATTTTGCCCGATGAAGCGAACTCCAAGAGAGTGCAAATGGGAAAGGGTTCAAATGTGGCTGGGTGTTTGACAAGAAAAGAGGGAACTCGACTTGCAAATAGGGTCTTCTAGAAAGTTAGCACGAGAAAGCTCCTAATTACGATACCCAACGAAGGATATTTAGCCCAACCGTTTCGACAAGAGCGATTGGATTTAGTCACTTCTATCACGAAAAAAGAAGGTCTGTGATCATGTGTCGTTATTTTTAAAGTATTCTAAGCAAACTTCGCCTAAAGGTGGAATAAGATGACCCTAGCCACCTCTTTTTTACCTATTTTACTTCCCTGCTGTCTATTTTCTACATTCCATTTGATAATACTCTTGTAAACGCTAAACACCAAAAAAAACGGTAAATATCATTTAAGAAGTACAGTAAAGAATAACGCAGTAGCTTTCTCCCACCGAAAAGTGCAAACCTTCCTACTAGTAAGTAGGTTTGATGGTGGAGGTTGGGGTCTTGCGTTGACGTGCGAGACTAAGAATAGGACTTTCTTCCAATACATGGTCGAGAGATGTCCCTTCAAGGCGATAGATCTTATCCACAAAGTATCTACACACACAAAGCAAATGTATGGTGTATCCAATCCCTTTATCTTTGACTTTGAAAGACAAAAGCTATTTCTCATCTCCACTTTCTTTCTCGGCGTACTTAAAAGAAGTGAAGTGACTTATTATCATCTGGTAAGGCATGTGGGTGAAACCTATTTGGTTAGCTTCCATCATGACTTTCCCTTATAGAGGTAGTGTAGGTGTGAACCACCTACACTGCCACTCACTTTGGCTGCTTCACTACTAGGGGTTGCTCTTGAAACTAGTCACCAAATAACGCATCAAAAGTATCACTCGATTCGTCATGATCAAGAATAGAGAGCCTTCCCTCCTCCATGAAGTGCTTTAACCCATCAACTCCTGCTGTCTTAACTTCTTCCAACACTTCTGCTAAATTCTACATGAAGCTTTTGTAAATTTTGAAATGATTTACTCTTGATTCGTAATGTAGACTCGACCTCACCGAGCCTCTGTGTGCTATGATCATCCGTCAGGCACCCTAGAGAGGCTCCCACTCTGGCATGAATTCTGTAGATGTGGCTAGTGTTTTCTGGCTGCCACATGACCATCTTTCTCGGCAACATATGTACTAAGAGCTGGGAGGCTAGGGATTATTGTGCAGAACGCAGGAATCGAAGGCTTGCAAGAAGCTGACACCGACCCTATTCGCCTTCATTGCTTCGTTGTAGGCTAATTCCTCTACAACATACGCCATCAATGACTATCGGATTTGGAATTAAAATCAGGCTTCCTCTTCACCTGGATCAAAGTGGTTTACTGCTACCATCGATATACAATTTCGAGTTATCCCAGCAGTGATAAAATGGCAAGCATAAGAGTTATCTATGCCACTATGATGATGGTAATGCAACTCGCAGAGAAGAAGGTTTCGCTGCTTTGTTTAACTTCCCCTTTGGTAGTGAGGGGGTGGATGTGCATAACAGAGAGAAACTTATCGTGCCATGTGACTAAGCCTGTCAAGCAAACAAACAAAGGAGTTATCATCCCCTTCTGGTAAAAGTGACCACCACCACCATCACGTTCAGCCAATGTACCCACAGGTGCATTCGTTAGCACGAGGCTGTTTCACTTCGACATCGGTGTCCCAAACGTTGACCTCAACACGCTTCCAGGCATTCTTTCATGTAATCCTGCTCTTTTTCGTCAAAAGACATCATCAACGAAGTGCTCCTGTGAAGTTATTACGCTCGTACATGGCTATATTTTAGTCACCATTCCCAAGGCAAAAATAGTCACTATGAAATTTCATCACAAGTCGTGCGTTTATTAGGTGCAGGGAATTCGACAGGCATTCTATGCGCTAAGTAGATGAAAAAATGACTGCTACGGTCTGGAAATCAGTGAGCTCGGAGAACTTTCTGATGGATAGACATGGGGCCATCGTGAAACAGATCTCGCGTGCAGTTTTCTGTGGATAAGAGTGGGTACCTGTGGTTTCAAGCTTTACATCTCCCATGGCAAAAGACACCGTACATAACCACGCATTGCAGCATAGCCGCAGTCACCATTACTGATGTCTGGCAGTCTGATTAGTGATATCTGGAGCGAACTGACCCCCTTTCCCAGTTTAAAAACTTGGCAACGTGAGAGAGACCATAGACATGGACATATTTTCACTAGATCAATTTGGCGGAAAACCTACGCAGTTAACTCAACAAACATCAAATATCTTTGCAAGGCGGAACAAAAAATAGAAGTGAAGCGGCCTCTTTGATAATTGATGCTTCAATAATGTCTGTAAAGTCCTGAAATGGGTTAATGTGACAATGAACCCACCTACCTTTTTACTGTGTGCTCAACATCCTCAGTTTTATAGGTCCATGGAGGTTTATGTGTTGTTCATCGTTTTCACGGAAAAAAGTGTATCCCTTTTAGCATTTCTTTGCGCAGTAGGCCATAAAGGCATGGACTGGGCTTCTAGGATAGACCAGACACCCCACGAGCTGACCTAGATTATAGATATCCGTACTCTGAGCTTCTCGGATCATATGCACTAGTCACCGGATAGGTGGCCAAGGCGCACTGAGTATCGTCCAGCCTTGAACAGGTCGAAATCAGTTTTTCCTTCTGTTTCACTCAGTTTACAGAGAGAGCAAAAAATCCAGAAACAATGAAGCCAGAGAGATGTCTTCTCACTCCCGTAGGTGTGTAAACACCGTCTACTCTGTGATGGTCAAAGCGGACAACATCAACTGGGCGGAACTCCAAAAAAGAAAAAAGTACGATTTAAATGATCGGCTTCTTCAGTCTCCACAACCTGTGCTTCTATCGTCTATCCCTTCTGTAAGCTAGTAATATATGTTCTTCCATGCATCTATGCCCTAATACGACTTCAACGATGACTCGCGAATCTGCAGGACAGATTCCAGCGATGCCATTTAGGTAGCATACACCCCTAGTCACACCTAAAATGGTGTGCAAATTTGGTTCCTTGAAATAATGGAACGTAGTATCACATGACCTTCGGAGAAAAAACATATTTTGAAACAAGGAATGAATTTCGATCATTCGTGGTGGCTGTCTGAGAGAAGGAGTGGTAACTGATCCTATCTGGAAATGCTATATAACCAATCTTATCTAGTAAGCTTGCAGAGGTAAGGATGTAGTACAAAAATTTTTTGCTCCTTACATGAAGCAGGCTGTGAACTGCAAACGCAAATAACATTGGAGGCGAAATGTGGACATTCACGTCCTTAAGTATTATATGTGGGAGGTGGGGTAAGAGTTCACCTTCTCAAGAAGTCTTCTTCGAGTGAAGTAAAAGATGGTTTAGGATGATTTTGGAAAGGCGATGGATTCCGTGTGCTCCAAGCGCCCAGTAATTGGCAGCACCAAAGAAGGAGAGAAGAAAGACTTCTAAGGTTGAGATGACCTTCCATGTACGTGTGTAAGCACGAACACTGACTAGATTCCAGCCTAGATAACCAAGAGAGAGAGAGAGAGAGTACGATATCAGTATGAGAGTTCATTAACGGTGGCATGCTTTTCGGCTGGACTGTTAGAGATCTCGATTTATAAACTTTCCCATTTTGGATGGCCTTGACCTTACAGTAAATATTGGTTTATCTCCACACCGTGTTTTCCAGTGGGGATACCTCAACATGAGTGTAAATAGAGTGATCTAAAATGTTTGGGAATTAATCATTTAAGCCGAATTTTCTAGAAGGTTAGGTTGCGACCCCTTTTCCGGAATGAGCAGTAGAGAGACGATCGTCTAGATCTGCTTATTTCGAGTTTCATGGTAGACTGAAGCCAGACAGCTGTCTAGGTGAATGACAGAAGGGCATAAGGGCAAGCACTGCGACGTTCGCTCCTGATAGCGTCTGCCCTAGGATGTGGATCTATCCGTGGAGAAATTGCTATCGCCACAGGTCAACTCTTTCCCAAATTCCTCTATCAAAAAATATACTTATCTCTTTTAACCCATAAACCTCTTTGATATGTAGGCGCAACCGAGCCACCACAGCGAACTTAAGCAAACAAAAGAATCCGTGTCATACATACATACATACATATTTTTCCGCCATTTGTATGAGGTCATCTCAAGAGAAGCTAATTATCATGGAAGTAGAACCAAGTGAGTCGGTTCCAAAGCATGGTGCCTTACAAAATTTTTTATACAATACAATTTTTCGGTTTTTTTTTGCATATCTTTTAACAGGAGATCTCATTGTGGCTCTTTAAGGCGTGCCAGGAATACAATCTTATAAATCCTTCTAAGGCATGGGGCAGAAGCTGTCCTTTATTCCGCAAAATGAACTTCAAGTATCCCTTCAAAATTGGGTGGGAAATTGCGTTCTTCATCTTCCTAACAATTTTGACCTTTGAATTCGTTCTATAAAAAATCTTGCTATTAGGAATACTACTAGTTATTATAAGTAAAATCATATTAGAGACGTGTGGAAGGATGTCAAAAGGTCATGCGTGAAAAAATTCTGGACAGTCTTAGAATTTTGCTTAGCCTTAAGGGTCACCTGTTATACGCTCATGCCTTACACTATGCTACTGCTGTTCAGCAGGTACAACATTCTCTTGGATTTGAAAAAATAGGGTATTTTGAAATTTAACGTGTTTTGAATGGTTTACAAATATTTAGATTTAGTTAAAGTATCTGTTTGCTATCATTGTCTCAGACTAGACCAGGAAGTTTTATGGTGATCAAATCATGGTATAGTACACTCTACTGACTTGCTACAGCTTGAAAACACCTTACAGGGTATGGATGAATATGCCCCCTGTGTGATCTCTACCGTTCTCCTCCAGCTTTGAACATTCATTTTGTGCTATTTCGATTGAATGTGATGTGGCTCGAGGTTGTCCGCCTGGAAAAGCCAACTTGGTTCTCACATCGGTGACGATGATGTGGTAGTGGAACGACTAACTGCCCATAAATACTTTAAAAGTCTGATCCTGATGATGAATTCTGTAAAAGTGGATACACTGTAAAGAAATTCGAGTAACTACCGTTGCGTCGATTCGAGATTAACTTGTCAAGGGCAGCTTTTGGTAATGTTTGGCGCGAGTGGTGAAAAAGTTTGGAAGGGAAAATCGAGGAAGACGTTAAACAAATGTTTGCCAAAAGCCCCAACCGATAACAGCACGTTTATTATACTACGTCACAAATGTAATAACGAGCTGACTGGATAAGATTGTTTGCATACTGTTATGAGAAGACGCTTTTGTAGACCAAACGATTCGGCTGCTACCCATGGCGTGCTCTTTGGTGTGCGTGGTTAATCAACGTATGGGTATTCCTCATTTAGGTATAATCCAAAAAACCAAATTATTTTAATAAGTAAATATTCAATCCATAAATGAGTGAGACATATTTTTCCCTTATTTTGCACAAGAATTTCTGCAAACAGCATAGTACCAACATCAGCACTCCCGAAGTGACCGCTTCAACCGCGCCTTACTAATTTGTTTACCACTCGATCTACTGAAATCCCATGTCACATATTTGTGACGTTGAAGGCAAAACTAGCAAATCCACATATGATGCTAGAAATCTGAAGAGTTTTTTATTTATGCTATACAATTGACTTTAAGTAATCAAATTGGGCGGTTAAGAGAAGGCTTCTTATGCATGAGAAGCAGCAAAGAATACATTAATGGCATGCGAATTCAAAATTGAGGTAAAAATTAGTTTCAAATAAATAGTTTATGTTTTATACTGTAGTTTTGCACAAATTAGAGGCGATTAGATGAACTAATAATAGAATACAAAGTGAAAAGAGATAATCCTCGTTTTTTGATCATGGAAAAGTCGAATATTCCTTCCATTATTTTGTTCCAAATATCTTATTCGAAATGACTTACCAACAAAAAATAAACATATTATTTGGTACTAGTGGTCTTAAGCATTTGAATTCATGTCGATAACTATTCTACATTATAGTATTGTCTGGTTTTAGACTTCAATTAGAAGAGGTGTTTCTAAAGTCTTTACTCATTATATTTCCTATTTTCTCACATGGAATTCATTTATAAAATAATTAACTGTGTTCATTTGAAGTTTTATAGTAAAAGGAATAACTAAATAACCTCAAAACTCACCTTATGACTTCCACTTCTGTTAAACATTTTTGCGTCTAGTTACCTTCTTTCCCTTCTCCCCCTTTTATTTCTAAATGATCTACTTGGCACTTGATTGTCTAGCAGCAAGTAAAGGCGGGATGGGAGGGGCAGAGGTACGAAGTCCTCGTAAGAGTGAGTTTAGCATTGTGAGATATTCTGGTAACTCACACTGGGAAATGCAATTACCCCCAACTGACTCATTAAGCTTAGCTATTTGTGAAAAGATTCCTTCCTGCTTGCTTTCAGGTTGTAGCAAGATTAATCGAGTGGGTAGGTCTTAAACTTCTCTGTCATTTGTGCTTCGGCAAGTGAACAATTCCCGGTGATGAACTAGTGCTAGTCTTAGGTGTTTAAAGTAAGTATCATCGGAAAATGATAAGTAATAATATGCATGTTAGCTTACCTTTAAAGTCGAAAGACCATTATGCATTACAAATAAGTCAGTCAGTAGGTAGTCCTTTCTAATCAGTCCAAATCTTATCATGAGGATGTGAGGAACCAATTGATGGCGTGTGAAGTAGCAGGTACCCGATTACACCATTTGAGCGTATGTCGTCGCTCTCTTCAGTACATTCCCACCATCGCCATGCAACAAATTAGGCAATAAAGTCCTGCCAACTTTAAAAACACCAAAAAAAAGACGGAATCTACTCTTTAAAGTAAAAGAAAAGTGACAGCGGTGGGAGCATGGGGAAACTTATAAAGCTTGCACATCAGCTATCGCATGTGCTTGCCAATTATCAACAAATCACAACAAAGGTATACAGAAGCCTCTCAAGCTTTTGGATTATCATTTGTAAGGTATTTTACTACTTTTTCAAGTATAGCCTCTTAATATACTGTTTTATAACAGTTGTGCATACTGTTTATGAATTTAAAAGACTTCAACCAAGACCAAAAAACACCTCGTAAACCACCTACATGATCATGTGAAGACCTGGAAAGCGAATTACCTTATTCACACCTCTTAATTACTGCTTATTAGGCGGTATTTAAAAGACGGGACTAAGTGCTTTGTGATAGCAGAATTAAACAGCTATCGCACTCATTTGTGCGATTATAGTTTCGAGGCTTGTGAGTCGTAAAAATGCATAAAATATGACCTCCTCAACCTTTATATTTAAGGGCTAAGGCGCCTTTGGACAATATATCGATCCACCACCACTCTGCCTAATCTACCATTCCAGTGAAGGAGGAGGCCACTCATTCGGGAGTTGAAAAGCTCCACTTCGGTGCGTGTTTCCGATTAGCCAATCCGGAGACATGATCTCAGGGGGGAAATTCGGCCATTATAAACCAGAAAAATATGTAATTCTTACCTTTCTTAATATCATACAGGTGTCAAAGGAGCTTTCACACCTAATTTATGACTTGAAATTAAAGTCACTGCTTGTGATACGGTAAGTAGCACGCGTCATAAATGTGTAACATTGGTAGATAACGAGTTATCTGTGGTAGACCCTTCAAAACCGCTCAAAATCCAAGCTATAAAGTTGATACTTAGAAAATTGGCATTCTGTTGTCCATTCTTGTTTAATGTGGCCAAGGGTTAGCCAGTAGCACCCAGTTCTTGCGGTCTTTTGAGTAACCTTTTCGGTGTATACTCGAGGCATAAATTTCGTCAAAGTCTTATGACCTTTCTTAGCAGTTATGCGGCGTTACTTAAGTCTTGAAATGTACATAATTACCAATGAGAAATGCCATTTTGAAGGACAATTTTAAGCCTCCTCAGTGCCTGCTAGTTCATTTCAAAATCAGGGCTCCATTCCTTATCCTTTTTTCAACAACCCGAGAGGGACTCCATTTTAAACTCATATAATGTGGAATTAAAAGATTAAATTTACGTCACTATTTTGTCATTTTGTCGTCTTCTAGGAGATATCAGCTCCCTAAAACGTGGGTGATGTAAAACTTCACAAGTATCACTCAATCTCACTGATTTGATTACCTTAAAGGTTACGGTTATTTAAAAAGGACCAATGAATCACTGAAGCAATCGTAAAAGTCGTGCTGAGAAGTCAGTGGATGCACGTAACCAAGACTTTGACCTCATCTGGTCACATAAGTGATGGTAGTTCCTGCGACACAAAAAAAGAATTCAGCTGCATCCATGTTAAGCGAAAAGGTGCGGAACATCTTGACCCGAAGAATTTGTGCTACCACGTGTGTGCGTGGGCGCGTTAGAGCGTGCGAGTCAATTTCCTCGCCAAGTGAACTCGAGAGCACTCAGCCAATCACCGTGTCGCCAGCAGGTGTATGCGTGCGCAAGTAGGCACGCACAGGCTCAACCAATAGCAAGGCAGGCTAGCAGACAGACAAGACGCACACAAGAGGAGTGTCAGGTCTTGTGCATCTGCAGGCACCCAACCGTGAGATCATCGGTTAGGACGATTACTCAGCATCCTCAATACCGCGTATCAATAGTATAAGCAGAAAAGGGGATTTTAACGTCAAGAAGGTGGAGCACTTCTCTCGAATCCACCATGAAACCCTCTGATCGCTACCTCATCCATCTCCACCTTCTCTTCCTCCTCTTGTGCCTCATTCCCACTACACCCGCGATACAGAATGTCTCAAACTTGAGAACGGTTATCTACTCCACCAGATCTAGGCCATTTCGAAGGATGCTAACTCCATCGCTGACAAAAGTTAAGACAAGTGGTGGCACTCCTTATCCTCTTGACTATGAAACCATTCAGCAGACACCGACTGAACCGGAATTGCGTCTGGGAATGTAAGAATATTCTATTGAGTGCCTTTTCGCTTTTAAACTACTGCATTTGCATTCATTTTTCAATCTCTTCTCTCGTGGATTATAACTTCCCCATACGGCATTTTATTGTCAGCTGTCTAGAACCAGATTCCAGCCTTTCAGTATTTGTCTCCGAGTCTTTCAGAGGTCAGGCTTGTCAAATTTTGCATACAATAAAACATCATTGAAGAGGACATACCATGAAAGATCGATCTACTTGATTGACAGGCCGCTGAGAGAGCACAAAGCAATCATTCCCTTTTCGGGCGCAGAAATACTATATAGAAGCATAAGTTTAGTTCGTTATTCCATTAGAAAATTTTTTGGGAAATCCCCATTGAATGGCAAGCAAAATATTCTTTCAAGGTGGTTCCATGCAGCCGACATGTAGCTGTCAGATCCTTTGATACTTTTTACCACCCGATGATACCTGATGCATGTGCAAACCCTCCCTTGTTACATGAGACAGTCACACTTTGCTATACCACACGAGAATTGATGCTGTTTAGACGGATGCATCGTCTCTGTTTCCCATTCGGCTCTTATCTCTCGTAAGGCCAATGAATTTGTCTTTAGTATAACTTTGCAAAAGAGGAGGAACGAGAGAATGCAAATTTGCCATTCTGGTGTATTTTGTCTCAGCATACTTCTAGAGTCTCTCATCTCACACTTCCTCTACATTTTTGCTAATAACTCTTGACGGCAATCCAATGTGACGTCGTTTTTGATTATTTCTAGTTACCTAGTCCCCTCTAAGTGGTTAACTTCGCCTACACCACAAGGAGGTGTTGAAATGGAAGGTTACAGTTTAATTCCGGCTAATTTGATTGGTTTAATTTCACTCATTGGATTTACCTTTAAGATCTCACACAAGGCTGATAGCATCCACCTCACCGACTCCACCGAGATGATAGTATTTCATTTGCCATATAGTAGATTTAAGGCATGGTTATAAATAGGGAATAATATGTTCTCTGAGAGTGTCTTCTGACTCAGTCCACGTAAGTAAATCCACAAACGCACATTAACACAATTTATTTAAAGGAAATACAAATTTAGACTTTTATCATCTGATTGTAAAATTAGTTTTAGGATTGACGTAAACTTTGTGTTAATGCACACACACGGGGAGAGATTTGAGCAAACTGCACCAAATCGGATATGAAGAGTTGGGAGGACTTCTTAGGTTAGGGAGGGGGAGTCCCCTGTTCCCTTGGGTAGATTTGCGTGCTCCCTCCTCGCCCCTCCCTAATGCGTACCACTTGTTGACACTAGAAAAGGAGAAAAGAGTGAAAAAGTGAAATGGATATAGTATTTTCAGAGGGGCAGATGTGCAAGCAACTCGCATGCCTTTATACCCGCTTCACTATAATTGGCAGCGGATTCTTAGGCCTTATGAGGGGCAATGTTAGACCTTTTCATTAGTATACAAGCAGACAATGATGCTGATAGTGGCACAGTGGGGACATTCTCTCTCGCACACACACACATGGAGAGAAGGAGAGCCACGACTAACCTATCATGTTCCCTGTAACCCAGCATGCTACTCAATCATGGCACAGGCATGCGATAATGCAAGAATATACCGGTTTGTATGTGCGTGTGTACGCGCTTCCGTAATAATTGGCAGAATGCGTTGGCACAGACTCCGTCGTAGGCTATTTGACTACCTAATTTCCTGTCTTTGTCTAGATCACAAACACCTTTGGATTTTCACATGACTAGAAGCTGACAGTGTTAAAGCAACTTTCATTTTGCTTGTAAGAATGAAGGAATAAAAGATGCATTGTAATCCTATTTGCGTGGTTCATGGCCTCGTTGATCTCACTGTGAAAATCTCTTGAACCCAGAGAGTACGGCGTGAGAAAATTGTAATAACACACAAGGTACTACCATCAAGAGCCTTTTGAAGAAGTCCTTGAGGAAATTTGAAGAAAGGAGACAGGAAACAAAGAGAACAGAACGACAAAATGACCAAAGGATTTGGAAGGCGAAAAAAAGGAAGCAAAACAAACCTTGCTACCACACCGGCGATGCAACTTTTTAGGCAGACTTGATGGTGAAAGGTGACTGACACAGATGCCTCATTTTTGCGTCCCTAGTACTTCCAAGTAAACCGACTTCTCGCCTTATCAATAATTACATATTTTCTCTCTCCACTTACTAGCGTTGAAAAGAAACAATTCCATTTTAGTTCCTCTTCTCTCTGTGTAGTCTTAAGTTATACCTCGACATCGTCTGAAACAACTTCCCAATCGTTTCTTTCCCCACCAATTTGAAGAATGCGAGACAAAAAAATGAGGCTTAATTGTCAAAAGTTGATTTGACGTGTGTGCACTTGAAGGGTAGATGACGGGTGCCATTGATAGGGACGTCGTGGCTTGACAACATCATCAGGTCACAAAAACGCTACCTTTTTTCCTCCTCCTTCTTCCCTCCACCACCCATCGTTCCATTCATCATAATGTAGAAATTGACAATGAATAGGTATTGTTTATATTTACGATTTCAAAAAATGGACTGATAAACTGATTAATTTACTCTAATTTAGGACGGTCAAGTCGATGTATTTGACAGCTACCATATGAGTACACCAGTAAAACAATGTTTTGTGCTAGTTGTCAAGACGACCTACATTCGCATATATTTCATTATTTGCTCTGTAAGTTATGCCGCCTAAACGACGCTTTTGGTATTCAACAAATAAGGCGTCTGTTATAGCCACTCCCGCCTCTCTCCACCTCTTTTTACTAACCACTCCGAGGGCTGCGCTCCACGTACCTCTTAGGCAATTAACAATCTGATAAAACATTTCTCCATGACAAATTTATGAGAGAAAGTAAATTGCTTCATGTCTGTCTGATGAATTTCTGTAATTTACTAGGGTGTTTGAGTTCCCTTAGGTTAGCCAGATGGATTTCGACAAATCGCTGAGCGAGCTTTTGTTGCTTCCGGTCTGTCCAATGGATTATTAAAAAAAAGTGAACCTTTCAAATTTCACAAAATGCGCATATTCAATTTTGTGGAAGTTGGTGCCTAGCTTATTTAATGTAGGCCAACAAGATGGATGTACTACACCATGAAAAGGCGTAACTCACTACCGCTAACTGCGACGTCGAACCGAGGATAAAAAGTCCATCCGGGTTCGAGGTTAATGCACTGACAGGCGGTGCTAATTTAAGCGCTAATTAGCACCTCTAATTCCCTTCTTTATTCCCCTTACATCTAAGTATGCTTTTTGTTTGGCTGGAAATAAGAAAGGCATTAACATTAGCCCGATGCTAAGAAGCTGATAGGTGATATTTGATGTAGATTAGCCAATTTTTTTCTCCCATCTCGGATAGAAGATAATGCTTGATTTGGAAGATATTGTAAGAGTTACGACTTTCAAGCAGTGCTGTAGGTGACATGTGCACAGCCCGATCTGTGAGAACCGGAAGAGGTCTGTGTAATCTGCCTCCCTGATCTACGTAAAGTCCTTTGTTTCCAGCATTTGAACACGTTCCATACATTAAGGCAAATTGCCTTGACAACGCCTTTGGTGAGGCAGATTTTCACACTTGTGAAAAAGTCACCAATTTTAATGCCTCTGTTCTAAAGTTTGCTCATTTTTACTGTTGTAGGCCAAATGTATGCCGGTTTCAGTACAAGACCTCGATTCGTGTGTGGGAACACTTCGAAGTGCCGTATTACAAAAATTATCCAGTTTGGAAGAAGGACTGCGGTGCGAAAGGCACTTGGTGTAAAGTAGACGAGCAACGGTAAGTTCAAGTTCTTTCCGACAGCCTTTTCTGTTTTTTTTTTTATCGCATAATTTGCAGTTGCCAATTGAGTCCAAAAGGGCAGGAGACGACCTGCTGGATAGATGTCAACTTTGCGTAAACTCGACCAAAACTTTTCTATGCGATGCTATGACCATGGTCTGTGTAATCTGCTTTACCAGGTTAACTTAAAGTATCTTTTTTTGAAAAAAACAAAATTTATATAATCCTTTGCTTTTTTATTAGGTAAAACAAATTAGGTGTCTTATTAAAGCATTAGTTTGTCTGGCACGAAAACACTTAAAGGATTAAATTGCGACAAGGAAGGTGTACTAATCTTGTCAACCTGACATGGAAAAGCGATGATTTAGGACACGTGAGATTTTCTCCTTTTACTTGGGAATTTTTCGTATCTAAACGGAGGCGAATTTTGCCGCCTCTATTCTATTGGTTGTCGGTTTACTAATTTAAAAATTTGGCTTATTTTTGGTCAATTCCCGATCAGATAGAAATATCTACTTCCACATCCTTTTTTAGAAAGGCTTGAAAATTGGTGCATCAACCTATTAAAACCTTCCCATTTTTTAATTTTTTACTTTCGGGATTGTTAATCTAATGCAGTTTCACATTTCGACATGAGTTTTTTTGACTTAATCAAATTTAAATCATGTGGACCCATGAATTATTTTTAAAAAAAACCATGTAAGTATTTGAATCTATTTAAAAAGTTTACTTCCTTCAATGCCAAGTCCAGAATCTTTAAACCTCAAGCATCCAGTATAGGGTAACGCCCTTGGACTTCCGTAAAAACGAATGAAGCCACGGTACTTGGGCAGAATGCGTATTGACAATGTACAGTAGGGCTTAAGTCTACTGTCATAGCTCACAGGCCAGCTTGCCTTGTAAAGGTATAATGGCGGACCACCTAAGTGGTTCCTTTACCAAAACCGAGGGTTAAACAAGCAGCCAGTGTATTGTAAACCGCTCCCTAATTTGAGCGTCTTTTCCGGCGCTCCCATTGGTCAATCGCCTATGCCACCCATAGCAACGTAATCGGTGTTGTAAAACATTAACGATCCAACCTTGCCAATTACCGAATTTCTATGCTACTGAGCAGATGCTTGACTGTAATGTCACTTATTCCCCTTGGCAATTCTACTGCACATGGAGACTTGTCCTGCATGGGAACTGTATCGGGGAAGGGGGAATGTGCTGGCCAACAGGCTTGTCCATTGCTACTCCTGGAAACCCTGGCCTAAAGACAGGGCCATATAGCAAGGACGGAGTTTAATGTAGTTCTGTAGAGGTAAGGTATCACGTCCATCCCTCCTTGCCACGATGTTCTCACTTTACCACTACCCAGCCTTACCTATCTAAGTTCCATCCAACCAGTAGAGAGGTGGAGGAGAAATAGCGCGTTCACATATTTGATATCTTCATATGGGTACTATCGACAGCTCCGTAATAAACAATTTTTCAATGGTTTACAACTAGTGTCACTTCAGTTGTTAATAGCTTTCCTCCAGACCACGGGACCGTGGCAAATGCCGAAGGCTGACGCCATTTTTGTCCCTTTCGCTAGTGGTCGTCAGCGATTCCCTTATCTGCAGTATGTGCACCTCCTCCGTACCGATAAGGTTCATCACCCCGCAGTAGAAATCATGATGGATGTGCTTAAGGATCAGGTTCGCTTTCTGCTGCCACTAATATAGCACTCTGCGACTTCTCTGAAGACCAAAGAAGACATACGACTTGGGAAGAATATGTATTGTCGACCTACAGAAGGGATTGGGGCTACTGGCATGGCCTGAAGGCCTAGTCATCCTGAGAAGACACAATAATGGAGGACCTAAATGGTCTATTTACCAAAATTGAGAGTTGAACAGACATTCGGCGCATTACAATAGCTCATAACCCTTGATTTGTAAAAGTGTGTCTCGTTTTAATTCTCTTTGGCATAATTTGAGAAGTATAGCCTTCTTCCCTTTCATTGTGGATGTAAATGTATTCCTATAGTGACTTTTTCCTGTTAAACACAAGTTGTGAGAATTAAGACCGAAGTGTGGTGGTCGAAACCTCCATTAACTGTTATTTGCGCTTCTGCTTGTGGTCTACGCTGTGAAAAAAATGGAAACACATCATTTAAGTACCTTTTATGTGTAGTTCTCTGCAAACGATGAGCCCTAATGGTGTTTGTGTCAAAAGAGGCCTGAATAAACTCTAAAACAAACTATATTTTTTTTCTCTTTTTTGTAGTCGTGAAATAGCTACCAGCTATAGAATAGTTGACCAGCCTGTTTTTCAAGACAAAATTCAATGCTGTGAGGGATTTATTCGTGTGCCTGGATTTGAAGGATGTGTTGCAGGTATGGATTCAATTTCCTTTTTTCAAGCATTCCCTACTAGGCAGATTCTGCTATCATGAAATTTATCAAGCACCGGCCTATTGTCAGTGGGATTGTGCCAACTAAGTACCCATATTTTTAGAAAAAAAAATGTTCTAAAATGTCTGTTTTTTGTGGCGGCAATTATTGGTTTAAAACGACTTCCTAAAATGTAACTTCAGGCCTCAAAACGCCCCTTAATATCCTTTGTTAATGCCGCTGGAATGTGTCAAACCTCCCTTGAGTAAATCTTTCTACCCATGGGTTAAAAACTGTAGCTAGGCTCGAGGTGACGACCGTCAAAGTCTAGCCATGCCTTTATTTAAGGTAAAAATGGATGTTTTTAAAATCCTATACCAATTCACCCCACTTTTTTTGTGGGAACCCCGAATCTGTGCTGTTAATGCTCTTTGATTACACGGAGGAAACAGTTTATGTACATTGCGGCTCTAAATAAAAAAGGAAAAAGCGATGAAATAATAGAAATTTACTTTCAAAAGTTCCATACATGTAAGAGATTATTTCCATTTCCCTTTGCCTAAACTGGATGCTGCTCCTTTTTTTCTTCCTTCTTTTTTCTCCGATAGACTTCCCCCTTGATTAATTCGCTTGTATGTAGGGCTTTAAAAGGTAAACAGAAGTGAATCCTGCCTCTCCTCTCTGTGTCTCATCACCCTCTGATTCCAATTTTTTTGTTATGATTGACTGGACCAAATGCCATAGGTAATTAAAGTCAATTCCTCACGCATTAACTCCCAAGTAAGGCGTGAAGGAGACCAAAAAAGAAAACAAAAAACCTAATTGTGTAATTAATCGTCGTGACACAGGTTTTACTTCAACTTGATGGGCACAGTGAAAGAGGGGGGAGGAGCGGAAGGAGAGGGGGGTAGGAAGGCGTGCGAGAAGGGAGCAAGTGTAAACATTTTGGAGTTACTTTATTGGTTTAAAAGAAGGTAAAAAATGCCTATTTTCCCAAGCCGAGGACAGGTAAATCTCACCTTTAAGATTACAAAAGAGAAGAGAATGATTTAGGGTGGTATCCGTATTCCCTTATCGAACTTCTCTTAGCCTATGTGCAGTCAGGGTGGTTGATGTTGTGTGTTATCCTCTCAAAAATGCCTCCTGAGTTGTGCAAAACAGAAGGCACCGCCAAAATCACCATTACTCTCAATTGAGCTGTCTGGCACAAAGGGGTCGGAACGCCTGTCTAACCTTTGTTATTTTAAATTGGCCCACCTTTCCTTGCCACTTTCTCCAATTTTTTAAACAATTAATTTAACCGTTTTATGAATAAATTTGAATTTTTGGTTAATTTATTTAAGCAAAATTCCAGATATGCTTGACATTGGTTTGATAGGTACTTTATTAAATTTCCATTTCTCTCATTTTACTGTTTTTCCTCCTCCCTCGCCTCCCCCTTGCCCAAAGAGTCCAACTGTAATCCAATGTTGAAGACCACACAATGCCTTAATGGAGGAATCTGCTACGAGAATGGACAATTAACAACCTGTATGTGTCCAAAAGGCTACTCTGGACCTCGTTGTCAATATGGTGAGTTGAAAAGAAAAGCCATCTTTAAGACTTGTGTTTCAAAATTCCTCAGTTCTTATCTTTCCTGTGTAGCCGATGATAGGTGTCGACAAAACAATGGCGGATGTGAGCGAGAGTGCTGCAATATGGCCGGAGGTTATTACTGCCGCTGTCCACCCGGCTACCGACTTGCACCTGATCAACGTCATTGCCTAGGTAACTGCACAATACCTATTAATAAAATTGGATGCAAAGTGTTGAATTACTCGCTTCAGTTAATGCATCAATTTGCCGTTTTTGGTCTGATCTACCGGGCTTGATAAAAATGAAAATAAGTGAATTCCACCCCACCTTGTCGTATCCACGAGTCATGAGTGCTTTGACTAAGTGAGGTGGCCAAAACATCCAAAAGCCCCATGATAAGTAAAATAGGAATTTATTCTTCTCTCTTTTTCCTTTATCCAGCTCCTAAACTCCCTCCTCCCTCATACTTCAATTTGATGTGATTTACTAGGGAAAGTGTGGTGCTTTACAGGGAAATCACATCATGATAACAATTGGGAATATTTTTCTGTGCCTGCAGAATGTGACAAACCTGCCTTGATAGCCCTTAAAGTACGGACCTCAAATTTGCCAAAAATCCCTTCTCGTATCCTCTATTTTTGCAATTTCAATCCGCAAGTAGATGCCACTTCAAGGAGGCGAATTCACAATTTTTAGGAAATAATGGAGGAATAAAGCACAAATATGTGCACCGGCTGTATTTGCATTTAATTTCTCAAGTTAGCAAAGAACAAGGATCACTGTACCCTCCCTTTTTTGTTGTTTGGGGGGTTGGGGAGAAGCTAGAGAAAGATGGAAAGCAGGAAGAGCGCTACAAAATAAACATTTTGAGAAGAAATTATTCACCGCTTGATTAAAATAATATATTTTGCTTATTTAAGCGGATATATATTTGGGTTGTCTTCTTTACTTTCTCCTCCAGACATTAATGAGTGCGAGAACAACCGCGGCGGTTGCATTTATGGTTGTGAAAATCTTCCAGGTGGATTTCGTTGCACCTGCCCAGAGGGAATGATACTTGCTGATGACAAACTTTCCTGTCGACCGTGTAGGTTTTATCCTGTCTCCACATTTGTGTGGAGTGATTCCGTGATACGAGCAAACAATCGTTTTGGGATGAAAAATGAGAGGCTAAAAGCCGAAAGCTACTCAAACAAGCGATAGGAAATAATGCACTTCGGGCCCAACTCACGATACGTAGAGTGGCAGAGATAAAAGCTAGATGAAAACAAATTTTTAGGAAAATATCAAATCTTCCTTTATCAGGGATTTTCGTTATCTATAAAATAACCAAATTGATTTTTGAAAGTTGATCAAGATACTACTTTTGTCTGAAATTAAGTAGACTTTCGAAAGTTAAGCGATCGATATTAACATAGACCTGATTATCGTTTAATAGGGATTAAATGAATGCCAATACATTGTTTATCCTCTTTTTTGTTAAAACAAATGACCCTAGCCTTGTTGGAGGTCAAACTTCACCACCGTATTAGCGACCGCTTTTTTGTGAACCAGGCCTATGTACCAGATGATTGAGTTCACTGTACAAAAAAAGAGAGAAAAATGAGGGTAGTCTAGTGCTTTGATTATAGGTTAATAAGTGATCTTTTGCTTGGAAACATTTTTAGACATGGATCCCTGTGCCCCTCCAGGAAAAGGCGGTTGTGAGCATATCTGTACAACTCTTTCCAGTTACCGCTATGCTTGTTCCTGCTATCCAGGTTATCAGTTAGCTGAGGATAAGAAACGATGTATCGGTAGGTTATAATGACTTCACTTCATTTCATCCCTTTTTATTATGTTTTTTCCCTTCTCTTTTTTTGGTATGGGCCATCAAGGGGGACCTTATCTGCTTTTCTATACTTAAAATTTCACATACTATCTTACACACACCACACACACAATGTATGAACATTACAAACCACTGGGTCAGAAAGGCAAACTTTCAGTCCGCAGGTGGGAGCTTAATCGCAAAGACCTGATGACGTTTGTGTTCCGCTTTTTAATTCTTTCGCTTTCAATCAGTCTGTGTGGATGTCAAGCAAAAGGAAGGACATGAGCATAGAATTGACTGCGTGGAGACTAAACTTTTCTGGAATCACTGAAAAATTTCTAATAATCTATTGTTAGGTGTAAGACACCAAATTTGCTTTAAGCGTGTGAAAACAGTACCTTGGTTAGATAACACAAGGTCCATAAAATTTAGAAGAAAAAGCCTCTCTTGAAAGCGTACAAAGTGGGAGAAGGAGCGTATATGTGCTCCATTGTTTCATTGCTATTACCAAGTTGCTCGTGAAGGATGTCAAATTTAACAAGTGCAATGCATGGCCTAGATTTCACTGCGACTACCAGCCATCCCTTTGAGAGGTTACCAGGTAGCCAAAAAAATTAATGGTGTGGCTTCTCTTTGTGAGTTCAATAAGCCTCCAATTCCGTTTGGCGAGCGAACAATTTTTCAACATACTGCCCTGAAGCTGTCCAATGGAAGCCCTGATCTTATTGATGAATCAAATTATCTAAAGGTTGATGCATTGGAGGTGAGGGATACCCCTTCTATGCTTGATCACGCCAAAAAGCTTTTGGTACTGTCTAACGTGCTGTTATTTTACACACGGCAGCAAGGATGGGTGGAGAGGTGCAGTGGAGATCACTAAGCAAATGAATGTCGCCCGCTATACCTTGACAATGGATAACAAGTGACCTCATAGTTTCTCTTTTTTCTTCGCCATCTGTCAAGTCAAACAAGCAGACAATGAATCAGACACCACGGTTACCTCTCACTTGAGTCACCCATGGTTTAGAATAATGCGCTCCTGGTCACAATGGTGCATGATGATAATGCATAATCGTGGATTTCTAATACTTTTTATAGCTGAAAACCCTTGCCTCAAGGATAATGGAGATTGTGAACACCACTGTGAAAACGAAAGTGGTATCAAAGTCTGCTCCTGTCGTCCAGGCTTCAAAGTTTCCCCCTACGATCCACACAAGTGCCTTGGTAAGTCATGCATTAATGCTTCATGTTTCCCCAAGGCTGTCAAAGCCATCTTCGGTTTGGTATTTTGGGCCATTCAAGAAGTTCTTCTCAGCTGATTTCTGCACAGCTCGTGGACTCATTAAGTTGACTTACCAAACATTTTCACCTAGTAAAGTAAACACCTCCCCCCACCCTCCTCTCCTAAAAGAGACTAAAATTTGGAGAAGGGGGAGGAGGAAGTCGGATCTCTCCTGGCGCTCATCAAGGGGATAGGAAGAATTGATACGTCAAAAGGGCTTTACTTCCCCTTTTCTATGTCCGTGTTTTGTAAGAAAAGCAATCTTGGGTTACCGATTTTGCATCTTGTTGCAATGATTTACTTTCACTCTGTTTGTCAACACGGTGTTGTCTCCTAACCACCTTTCACCCACTTTGAAGTCTCATACATAAAAAGTGTGCCGATTGGATGTGATGTGAGCCAAGCTTGTCTGCTCCACTGGAGCCTATGACAACATCTGTCAAACCAATGAGTCGTGTATGGCTTGACAATTTGTTCTCTGCTCCTTTCACCCTTACGAGTCGATTGTCGCCTGACTGGCATGTGATGAGAAATAACGACGGTGTTGCAGCGGTCCATCCCAAATCATTTACTCACTACCCTTCTAACACTTTTAAGGCAAGCATAATTTCATCGCTAGACGACTTCAGTGTGATCTATTCTCCTAATTTACTTAAAAATGTGTGGAAAATTTTTTATAGAAACAACCAGGACTGATCAAGGCCTCACATAACCACACATGATGACACCTTGGGCTAAAGCTGACTCGAAAGGATGGCTTCTACCGTTCCTTTGTTAATGTCGATCAAGAGAGGAGGTTGTTTAAGTACCTTTTGCGGTTCTTTCATGTAAAGGCAGTGTGCTAGGAATTACTAAAAGGACGCCAAAGAACGTCGTCCCTTGGAAGGGGTTACTCCTATGGAAAGGGGAGTGGAGGGCAGGGAGGGGGAAAAGATGAAAATAAATCTCTTTAAGGTTTTCTCATCTCAGCCCCATCTTGAAGAGGTATTACTTGTTTCACATTCATTTGGAGGTATAAATATCTACCGCCTCCTGACCTTTCCAAGGGACCTTCCGGTGTCATTCTAATGTTGCTTTTGTAATGCTCAATTGGTATAAACAGTTGATAGGTTAGTTTTTCAAAGTCTTTACCCAATAGGTAAATTCCACTAAATGCAGACAAAGCAAATTAGCTCTTCCACTCTCATGTGTGCATGCAAAACTTGTGAGGGTAATAAAGTAGGTCAATCACCTCAAAAGCTCGGGCCTTGTGTTTGTATTCGTGCATGGTGGTCAGGTTTTCAGACAAAAGCTTGGGTTGCAGGCTCATCCTTCACCAACCGATAACCAAGACGATTTCTCACTGGTTTTGTCTAAGAGGTGACGAATTGCATCACCACGTGTGGCCATTGGCTTTCTTTTTCTTGCCTTGGATGACTTTGTTTAACTAGTTACTGGATAATCACTGCTGTCCTGACCACCCAATTTATCTTCCAGATATCAACGAATGCGAAAAAAATAATGGCAGATGTCAGCATCGTTGTATCAATGTTGAAGGATCATACAGCTGTGACTGCAATCCTGGATGGCAGCTTGGAAGTGATGGACGAACTTGCTATAGTGAGTTATCTCTCAAAAGAACAGCCCTCGACATCACTCTTGGATCGTTCACTTGCTCTTGACCACCTTCTCCACTGCTTTGAGGCCTCATCAGATTTCTGTTGAATCTGATGTTATTCCATAATTTTTAGAGGTAGATCCCGCTCTCTTCATTTTTAATTACGAGGATGGAGAAGCATGTTCCACCAAATGGGAATAAAGGGGAATTCTTCCCTAGTTGTATTTTCTAGAGGACAAACAGTCAACTTCCAACTTTTAAGGCTAATGCTTCTAAAGCATTATGAATGCGGTGGCCGCAGACATATTTTTGCTGACACGAATTGTGCTAGTCATCTTGTAAGGACTAGTCAATCTGTCGGCCGAGCGAGAGATAAAATGGATGGAGGGGGAGAAAGTCCTATTGCTATGAAAAATGAAGGAAAGATCTCATGGTGCAAATAAAACATGAGCGGAATGACTGCAGACTATCGAGAACTTCAGAGAGCCTCTCTCTGAGTGCTTTTCGTTCCAGATTCACTCTCCCTAAGCACACCACAGATTCGACTTCTTTAACACCTCCAGGTATCCGAGGCCTTGATCTACGCAATTTTTCTTAATCGAGAAGGGCACTTTTTTACTTATTTTCACAGCCAACCTACTGTAGGATTTATTGAAGCCAAAACAATTACCAATCATCCAATTAATCAACTACTTAAATGTCAATGGCAATAATCGCCTACAATTTATAGTTGCTTGGTGGCTTTATTTGGAAAATAAAAGCAATTATATCGATTAATTTTTTTTGGAAAAGTGGTAAGGAATTTGTGCCAGATATATGTGATGTCAAGGTGAGATAAGGAAATCGGAGTGTCACATATGCGTGACGCTAGTAGCGACCGTGTAAAAGTACTTGTTGACTGAACTGTTTGAGGACACAATTGGTAAAATGTCCTCATTCTTGAAGTTATCTTTTTTTCCCCCTGACAACGTCATGGTTTAGCTGCTACCAACGAAATGGCCTTAACGTCCTTGGTTTTCAAAGTAGTTTTCTTTTTCGTCCCTAGCGATAGTACTAACTTGGCCATCTCTTACAGGGGTAGTGTTGGAGGTGACAGACCCCTGCGAAAACGGGAATGGTGGATGCACGCAAAAGTGTATTCGAACACCAGCGGGAACAGCTGAATGCGCCTGCAATCCCGGATTTGATCTTCAAGCCGATGGCAGAACTTGTGAAGGTGATGTCTCTTTCCAAACCTAGCACTTTCTAGTCTTAATTCACTTTTATTGACTTTCTACCGTTTTTTTTCTGAAGAAATGCTGATTGACGTTAATAATTTACATTAAAACCAATAGGGCATCAAAGCCACTCCCACCTTGGTCTTCGTCATTCCTAGTGAGCATGGACTCCCTGCCGCATAACTTTTTCTCCTACGCATTCACGACACTATACGTCCCGTCATTTTTTCTATCCCTTTTGCAGATCGTGATGAATGTGCAACCGGGGAGGCGAAGTGCCATGGGGTTGCATCGAAATGCATGAACGAAATCGGCGGTTACAGATGTGCCTGTGATGAGGGCTATCGCTTATCCGTGGATGGATTCTCATGTATAGGTGAGCCTTGCCTACTTATAAATTATAAGTAAGGGTTTGGCACAACCATGTTAACTTTTGTTTACTTGCAAGATATCGATGAATGCCTGAACTACAACGGTGGATGCTCAGGCAGATGCATTAACACACCAGGGAGTTATAGGTGTGTTTGTCAGATGGGCGAAGAATTGGCCGAGGATGGTAGAACCTGTGTTCGTAAGTGCTTGGAGTCCATGGTTTTGCAACATATATTCGAAATACTTTACGAGTGAATCTATTAATTCGGGCAAATTTCAGGTTCAAATTATGCTGGTGATGAAAGCCGATCATGGGACGTAACTTGGAGATCTCCAAATTATAGTGGTGGTGATAATGCCGAAAGTGAGTGATTAAAGTTTTCCTTCATATAGCCGTTGTAAATGCTCCATATGCCAGTCGCAGTACGTAGGCGGATCGGTGCCTTAAAGCACACCCATATACATGTTTGGCTTGACCCAGAAGTCGTGTCAGAATCTACAGAGACTACAAAGTCCAAGTAGATAAAAGTACCTCAAAAGAACATTAAATAGTGCCCCTCCACCCTTAAAAGTTGTCTTCGGCCCTCACCGTGGTTACTCTTTTCCATCGCCCGTAATGAGTCACCTTGTGACCATTTAAGAAAAAATACTGTCTCCTAGCCACGATACATGCTGCAGATCCAGTTGTGGCTTCTGAGCACTGCGTTTCCAGTAATGCAAACTTTATCGTAGACGAATCTTTTGTGAGTCACTGCCAGAACCAGAGGACCTTCTACACCAAGCACATTCCTGATAGTAAGCACCTGAAAACATCAATTGCAGAAGGAATGTCAGGTTTTTAAACCACCAAATCAATTGAAGACGTGTTGAGACAGCTCCCTCTGTCTTCGCTTATCGTGCAAGCCACGGTGGATTAAGTCATTCACAGAAAACACCTTCCCCCTGATAGCTCTTAATTAGGTAAATAGTAACAGCAAGTGGCGCTGTTTTTTTACCTGAGTCGGGTTGCCTTATCAGTGCCACCACCGTAGCGCTTCAAGCCCTTCCTAAAACCCTGATAAAGATGACCATAAGGTGGAGATTGAAGGCCTCACCCAGCACAGAGTAATTTGAAACAAACCCCAAATCACTACAACAAATTAATTTACTTAAGGAGTTTATTAATGGAAAATGCATATTCGCCTGCCGGCTATGAACCGTTTACGTCTGATTTCTCAAGTAGTCAAAATCATCATTTCTTTCATCATACCTGTCGTTGTCTGTGCGCTGTCTTTTTGTCAGTCTGTTTACAAATTTGGTGTACGCCTGTTTCTTTTGGGTGTTTATTTAAGGCGTTTTTAAATGTGCCTTTGTTTGCTCCAGATGTGCAGTAAATTGAAGACACCCATCAAGAAATCCACTACTTATTACTAAAACACAATTCATTAACAAACAGGAATAACGTTACCGACCTCAAATGTGTAATCATTAAAATGCTTGATGGAGCTACTGAATAGCGAAATTAGTAGCATTCGCAGATTTGTCTATTTATTGTGAATATGTTCTTCTCTTAAATTCCTTTGTTCACATAGATGTTTGATTATTATCCTTCTTAAGTAATTTTGGCTTTTTGAATTTTTCTCAGAAATTTGTCTCAAGGGAACCTTTGGACCGCAATGTGAATACGTCTGCTCGGATTGTCAAAATGGTGCTTACTGTCAAAGTGATAGCCGTGGATGCAAGTGTCCACCCGGATTTCAGGGGATCGTTTGTGAAGAACCATGTCCCTCGGTAGGTTCAATAACTTCTTAACGTCAAATCATTTTGACAGATCAGTGGCAGGGTAGAAGTAAAATAGTGTCATAGGAAGCAAAGGAGGAAACGATCAGGCGTGCGACCTACACAGGGTCTAAAGGTCCAGTAGTGTAGGTCGCATGACCACAGGCGTAGAAGGCTGAATTGCGGAAATATGGGATGGTCTTCTCTTTCATGTACTGCACACGGTAATCCACAGACTCGAACAGATGGCAATCAACAGAGCAACAATGTCACTCACAACTTTGGCATGGGGATGTTTAATTAAGGGTGATTATTACGGCAGAAAAAAGACTAATTAGATTTCCGAATCCTTGAGAAATTTGTAACACACTTCGCTAATTCTATGAACCCCCTGTCTCGACAAGAATTTAACTATATTTTTGAGGCTGGTTGGCAAATTATCAAAAAGATATAGAGCTCATTCAAAAGGAAAAGAGTGACCGATAGAATTTATCAGCATTGAGTCATTTTAGGCGTTGTTCAGGTCATATTTGAACTTTTGAATTTCCCCTAATGTAAGAGGATATTGCTTTGGTGGTGTCATACCTCAAGTGGATATTTTACGGGCTAGTCCAGTCCCCATGCACAGCCAGTGTTTAGCCAGCAAGGGTAATGCACGTGGGCCGAAAATAACGAAAGAGCAGATAAGCCGATCCACAGCATGGCAGTCGCTTCCACCTTGGAGACCAATCGGTTAGGTGTTATCACAAGTCTCTACAGATGAGGCCTCGCCTTCAATAATGTCCATCTATCTGGATTCCCAAAGGAGACTACCTCCATTTTCAAGAATTCACCACTAACCGAGAGGTGACGAGTGTACTGACGAAATCAAGTTATTCTTTTTCCCTTCTTTGTCCCGTTTGCCCCCAATTCCTTTCATGCAATCCATAGCCAACAATAATGAAAGCTCGTTATATTTTAGGGTACATGGGGAGTTGGATGCAAGCAAAAATGTGATTGTCCAACCGGCAAGTGTAACTCTGCCACGGGTACTTGTCAATGTCCACCAGGTCGTTATGGAAAGAAGTGTGAGAAAGTCGGCTGTCCACCAGGATATTGGGGAGCTGCCTGTGATAAAAGATGTCCCAAGCAATGCTCCACCGGATATTGTCACTCCAAGACGGGTGCGTGTACTTGTGCACCGGGAAAATATGGCTCCTCCTGTCATATCACCTGTCCAGAGGGCACATTTGGAGAGATGTGTGCAGAGGCGTGTCCTGCTATGTGCTACGATCCGAATAGCAACTACAAAGGATGTGATCCAGAAGTGAGTATGACAGGTTTTGATAGTGAAAGTTGGTTTGTTTGTAGAACATTGACAGCTGACAGGTAACCAAATTATTCCTCATGGCTTTCCGACTTAGATCGATGCAAGAGGCAACTTGTAAAGTGGAAACAGTTGTTTGAGACTTGTCAGTCTGTCGGGGTGTACTCTCCTCTTTCACTTTGGACCCCATGCATAATTAAATCTGAGGTCTGATTTGGTCTTTTTTGCTGTACGAGTCGAGCCTAGCTCAGCTTCAAAGCTGAAGACGTTTTTTGTCGATTGAGTTGCCTAGCTCTTGTAGGTGGTATGCTTGCAAGCTGACTGACCCCTGGTGGAGTTCACTTACCTTGAAGGGTAAAATTATACCATCGGTTATCTCATTCCATATTTCTAAAGCGCGCAACGATTAAGCTTCACAGGTCTCTTCTCTATGTGTGTACTGCATCTGCAATCGTTCAGTTGCCAAAGGTCAATCCATAAATACGGCTGAGATTTGCCTAATCCGTAGAACTCAAAAACGAATGATCGATTACTTCAAAGTACTTTAGGAGTGAGAAGGGGGGAGATTCTCTTTCATCTCAATTTCCGCACACCTGACCTACTCCTCCAACTGATGGCTACCAGCCTATTTTGGCTTCAGGCAATCACGTGACCCCATGCGAAATAGAATGGGCATTTAAGAAAACAAAGTCAGCCGGAGAGGGTGGTGACTAGAGCTAGGTTGCTTCTTGGTTTCTAGAGACAAAATGCCACATGTGCACATAATCCTCTCCCTACTCATTACACTATAATACCCTTGGGAGATCTGCCTCGAGTGTTCATAGATCCTTTCGACACAAGGTGATGTAAGGGATTCTGATTCGGGCAAGAATTGGTCCTAAAGTGAACTTAACGTTAAGAGATTCTCCCTAATTTTTGCAGCTTTGGCAACCCTTCTGTATTGCTTTGTTTGTTATTCACAGTAAGGGTTGGTCTATAGAAGCTTGGTCTTCTTTGAAGGATCCAGGTAATTGATTTTTATTCTTCACTAAGGAGCAAGAGGTACTGGGCATATCACTTCGCTTTGCCACTCGTCCAGCAACTGAGTGACCTCTTCAGACCTCAGCCGCCTATTAAAAATATTTTTTTATTTTTTTTTGTACTGTCTTAGACCGGTGAATGCCTATGCAAGCCTGGCTACCATTCGGTGGGATGTTCAAAACCCTGCGGTTTTGGATTCTACGGGCAGGATTGTCTGGAGAAATGTGAGGATTGCTCTCGTGGCTGTGAAACTGAGACAGGGAAGTGCATCGGTTCCTGTCCTGCTGGCCGCTGGGGTCGCAATTGCGATCAATGTGAGTTTCACTGCTACGGTAACAAAGTACCTAAAATAGGATGAAGCTTCAGGAGGAGCTCTATGAGGTGTGATCAACTTTTTAATGCTTCATCCGTCAAGATCTCAACGACTGGTGACCACAACGATCCTGAGATTTTAGTGGATTGACATAGCACCAAATTTCGTCAATTTTGACTAACCTCTCCTCGACAAAACAATTATCCTTCTAAGGCCAAAAATATCCCATATCTAGTTTATTGCTCCAAACTTCTCCGATCTGTATATCAAATGAAAACGGTTTAGTACGACTGGACCACATGTCACATATATGTGACATGTTAATGATAGGAGATAGTCTCTTAGAAATGCGATTACAAATATGTCCACCTTTGATTTAAGCATAATGCTATAGAATCCAGCACGGAGAATTCATTCCTTTCCTCTCCGTGGTCTTACTTTTGCCCTGAAGTGCGTCCGCCACC
Source organism: Echinococcus granulosus (assembly GCF_000524195.1). Lineage (NCBI taxonomy): Eukaryota > Metazoa > Platyhelminthes > Cestoda > Cyclophyllidea > Taeniidae > Echinococcus > Echinococcus granulosus. Next base: position 27,250 of record NW_020170555.1, on the reverse strand, counting down.
AGTCATAGGAATTATAATGTAAGATAATTCCATCGCTACAACGAGCATACCCACCAACGAATTAAAAGGCTGCTCTACTTTCCTTTGACTCAAGACAATATTTCGCTACCATCTTGGGGCAGCAAATCTTATCAGGCGAAAGTTTTCACGTGCCATCACCCCTCATTTTAATCTTGCTTGAAGAATAGACGGAAACTCATTAACTTTGTCGCTTCTCCTGTATTACATCGGTAAAAATGTTTCCTAATCTCATTTTGTAGGACTTAAAATTCCTTCGAATGCTACTTAAATATAATTAGTACTAGCTCAAGTCTGCTTGCAAGTACTCTTCACAAAAAAGATTACACTTGGAAATTTCTAGTCTGTCCTTCGGGCAAATTCGGCAAGGATTGTGCCGAGTCCTGCGCCTGTGGTCCAATGGGGCTTAACTGCGATCCTGTCGATGGGGTCTGTTTTTGCATGGACGGCAGCAAAGGAAAAACTTGCAACATTCGTAAGCACCTTATTTTATTACTTGAATACGATTAAACCATAATTTATGTGTGGAATAAGCGTCCACTGCCGTCATACCTTTTGACCGCTGGAAGAGTATGCTGGTGTACGCCGTCTTCACTCTCCAAAACCCCATCCAGTAGAGGTAATCTCATCTCCCAAATGGTAGGAGTGTCCTTTGTCTCCAAAATAGTTTGCCCTTATCATTTGAATGAGAATGGAAATGTAATAAATTGTGGTGATCTCTCCGCATTGAAAGCACTTCGACGCCAAAACCCAGCCCAACAATATGCACATCCTCAGCGGAGCAAGTCGGAGTGCAGACACGTTCTGAAGTGAATTGGCGCTTGGATCCTCTCGAGCTATCAACCAGAGTAATCAGCAAGCAAAGATTTTTGTGAAGACATCTTAATTTGCTGACAGGCATGATCAAACAAGAGCTTACGGTGTGGGTATGCGATAGCCAGGTGGGCAGTAGAGGCTACCAGAGACACTTGGTCATTTTCGTTTAGCTTGTGTATAGTGCTTGATTTACCTTGACCTTATGGTGGGCATTAGCTCACTTCAGGTGAATCTATATGTAAGATCGCATCAGTCAATCAAGGGGATGAACAAGAGCGGAATATTCTGGAATGCTCCACAATTAAGCTTCAAAATGAAGTCTTGCAGGAAATCAAAACAGGAGCGTTTTCTAGGTTGGTAGACGTTCATATTACAAATGAAATTTCGAGGCTATTGAAGACAGAAGCCTCCTGAGGATATTTAACGCCTTTTTCTACAATCAGCCATTCTAACCTTTATAGCTTCCCACCTTTCGTGTTCCATGAATCTTTTAATCATTTCTTAAGTCACTTCACTAATTTTCTTTCAGAGAACGATCCTGTTCCGAACATTCAAATTCAACCAGGTAAGCCTCAGGTTGTGTCACTGCCTTTTGATTAATCACGTGCTAAGGTTTTAGCCTCTTTATTTCTCGAGTTGTCTTTACAAAATTTAGGAACCTCTTCTCTTAAGTTGACCAATTTTAAGTAATTAATACAATGACCTTCCACCTTATTAGTCAAGAAATGGAATTACGGTAAGGTCTTCGGACTTCTGTGCTTTTTTGTTTACCCAATGCGTTTGAAGCGCCGCTAATATGACACGCCCGCTATGCTCCGTTTGTCTACTCTTCCGCGTTATAAATGCATGACTCTTTTTAGTTTGTCCCCCGGGTCGATGGGGTCCAGACTGTGAGAAGACTTGTGAATGCAAAAACGGTCTTGAGTGTGATAAGGACACCGGTACTTGTGTTTGTTCACCCGGCTACATTGGACACAACTGTGACCAACGTAAGATCACCACGTTTCACCACAAGAAAGGGGGTAGCACCTTGGCAAGAACTAGACCAACTCCTTTATGTATCTATTCTAGCATGTCCAAAGGGAAAATTCGGACAAAACTGTGGATTTACATGTGTCTGCATTCATGGCAAATGCGATCACAGATCGGGAGCATGCGACTGTGATCCGGGCTGGCACAACATGCAATGTGATCTGCCCTGTCCAGCGGGGTATTATGGAGAGGATTGTCAACACATTTGCAGCTGCTACAATGGGGCTGAGTGCAATCATGTAACCGGGCAATGCATTTGTGCTGCCGGTGAGCGGAGGCCCGTGGATTTACTCTTGCATAGTGTTCCTATGTTTATGTAATTCCATTTCTTCATAATTATAATTTTTTATGAAGAGGTTTTATTCCTCTTTTTTAAAGGTTGGACCGGCTCTGACTGTCGCCTACCCTGTCCGGATGGTACCTACGGTCAGAATTGTAAAAATAGGTGTGAGTGCGCCTCCGACGTGGCTGGAATCGAATGTGACAAGGTGACTGGAGAATGTCGCTGCCCTCCAGGTCGTAGTGGAAGTCGATGCGAGGCCCCCTGTCCCCGTGGTCGGTGGGGCGAGGGATGTAGGCAAACATGCGTCTGTCTGCGAGGTGCCACCTGTTCTCCTATTGATGGCACTTGCAATTGTCCGGCCGGGTGGTTTGGAGAGATGTGTGAACAGCCCTGTCCACAAGGGCGGTGGAGTGAAGGCTGTGTCAGTGTCTGCCGATGTAGGGACGGTGTTGATTGTAATCGGTTCACCGGCCAGTGTGAGTGTCCACCGGGATATACAGGGACCGAATGTCATAAACGTGAGTTCTGGATGCGAAATTTTTTTATTTGTTTTTAGCAGGTGAGCACGGACACAAAGGGTTAATACTGGCTTCTAACTAATTGTTACGCAGCTCAATTTCTTTTCCAAGCAGGCGTTCTTGAAAGGTCGTACATTTGACCACTAAGAAATGCAGCAAATTATGTTGCTACCCTTCTAGTAATCCATCACCTTTTTCACTAACAGAATGCGAGGCGGGTTATTATGGCAAAAATTGCACACAGGTCTGCGAATGTCGGCATCCAGCTGCCACTTGTGATTTCGTCACTGGCTTGTGCTCATGTCCGCCAGGATGGACGGGGAAAGAATGCGAAAAACCCTGTCCACAGGGCACCTATGGCAAGGATTGCAGTGAAAGGTAAACACACCTGTCTTTCACTACTTGGCATTTACATTTGACTCTTCTCATACTGGGTAAAAGTGTCAAAAAGGCAGCTGTGTTACTTCTGAGGGTAGTATAACGTACAGAAAGATTGAGATGCTAGTAGCTGAAGAGGTGTGGGAGAGGCCCTCCAAGTCGCCCAGCACCGTGATTACTTCCCACTTTCAAGATCCAGGAGTGAGAATGGCATGGCATTGTGGAGGAAAGTTACATTTTTTTATATTCACATATCACACGCCAGTGAACCGAGTATTTCCTAAATGTTTCAAGGCTTCCATATCCGAAATTTCACATGTGAATAAAATGCAAAGATGTGGTCAATTTGTTGGAGATCTTAAAGTAGACTAGTGGACACAATTAGCGCCCTTTCACGTGTCCTTATTCTAGATGCAACTGTCCAGACCACCGACCTTGCAACCACGAGACGGGAGAATGTGCCTGCCCGCCTGGACGAACGGGTAAACGGTGTGAAGAGCTCTGTCCCACCGGCCGATGGGGTATCGATTGTCAACGTATCTGTCGTTGCAGTGATCAACTTGGACCTGACGCAATTTGTGATCCTGAAAATGGACAGTGTCGATGTCGTGATGGGTGGATGGTGGTGGATGGACGATGTGCTGGACGTGAGTTGATGGTTTAGACATCGCAAAACTTATTGATTTTTCGAGTGATAAAATAAGTTCGGGTCGTTTCGACATAGCGCACCACAATCACTTGTCGTGACTTGTAAGGAAACTCACGGTACTTCTTCCAGTGTTGACGGCAACGTCGCAACTCTGACTTCTCCTTTTAACCAATTACTTAGCATAAATTTCACTTGCACTGTTTGTAGGATGTCCTGAAGGCGCCTACGGACCAAGATGTGAATACAGCTGTCATTGTGATAACGGCGGAACTTGTCATCCCAATAAGGGTACCTGCATCTGCAAACCAGGTCAGTCGAGATCATTTGTACCATCAAATCAACTGTTGAACGACCTTCTCCTCATCTCTCTTGCCTTCTTAAATGAATTTGTACTGCCTATTCAAGGCAAACCAGGATGTAGTTTTTCGGTGTTAATTTTCCTTCTACATCCATAACAAAAAGATTTATCCAGAATTTAAAATATGTAACAATACTATTCAAAAGATTTGGGCCTTTATCAGTAGCTTTTGTATGCCGCTTAAATGAAAAAAAGCCGTCCTGATTGTAATCTTGAGCTAACTTAGTGTAGCCCAGGAGGGCATCTGTTATGAACTTGCACTCATGTGTGAGAATTTCCGATCCTCTCAAGCTAGCGAACAAGATAATCGGTAGACACGTTTCAAAAATGACCACCAAGACTTTTTTTCTCACCATTTACATACAATTAAACCAGAACTTGTGTAAAGGACATGTCTGCTAATTTCAAATTTCAGTAGTAGGTGCATGCCATTTTGACTGATAGAACTGTAAATTGATGAACACAATCTTTACCCCCCAAATCCAATTAAGTGGGAACAGTATCATTCTTCAGATGATGGGGAGTGTTTTGTCACTAACAATTTTTGTGTTTACCATCCGGATGAGATGGGAAATTGAGCAAAAGTTGGTGTCCTCTCCGCATTGAAAGTACATCCAAAAATCTGAACTCAGACAAGTTCTGCTGTGAATTGGAGTTTAAGGGTGTCAAACTGGGCTTAGATCTTGTCTAGCCACTCAGCAGAGTAACCAGCAGGCAAAGACTTCTGCACAGATACCTTAATTCGCCGATGGGTATGAACAAGCTAAAGGTTGTGGCGTGTGGGTTCGCGATAGCTGGCTGGTTAGTGGAGACTGCAGCTGACACCTAGTCATTTCCGTTTCCTGCATATATAATACTTGATTGACCTTGCGGTGAGCATGATCTTACTTCTAGTACTGCTATGTGTGATGCCATATTAGTCAATCAGGAGGGGGTGGGTGAGAATTGGTCATGCAGATGGAACCTTCTAAAGAACCAAACCGGGGACGCTGTCTGGGATTACAAGCACCTCAGCAACCTCATTGCAAGTAGTTCGCTGGTCAGGTGTCCAAGATCAGGCTGAACAAAAGCGACGCGAATCACCTCGGCTGGAATGGTCAATGGCTGACACATACCTCCACTACTGAAACGTTTGTCACTCTAGTGTCCCTTCACCTCACTGCATTATCCTTGGAGACTTTTGCAAGAGTAGCTGTTTGTCAGTTTTACGGCTTTGTTCACCAATACCTTCTTTAATGCTTAAACCACTTTTATTTCCCCTTCTTGATTGTTGGTGTCCAAACCGCCTCACTGCATGTGCGTGGGCTTTACGTCTCGCCCGCAGTTGTACGCCGTACTGCCATGATAGCATCCTTTTTGAAGGCTTCACATGATCCGAATTTACCTAATAAAACCCATTGTCATAACCTTGAACCGCTCAAAACTGAGAGGACATTTGATTCAAAATTTTGCTGACCTTGATTCTCATTTATCTATTGTGTAGGTTTCTACGGTGAACGTTGCGCCATTCCATGTCCTGATGGATTTTACGGAGACGGTTGTCGACTTCAATGTCACTGTATCCATGGCGAGGCCTGTGATCCTATTAGTGGGGCATGTGATTGTGATCCCGGCTATTATGGGGAAAATTGTGAACTAAGTGAGTTTTATTAAGTATATGCTAACACTCAATTAATTTACATCTCCTTATATCCCCTCCAATCTTTTCAAGCCTGTCCTCCCGGGAAATGGGGCAGGAAATGTGAATCCAAATGCCCCATTTGTGTCGCTGGACATATGGAGGCCAGCTTCGCTTCCTTGACCTCTGACTACAACTCCGACGATGACACCTTCTCTGCGCAGAGCCTTATCGTTTCCATGGGACGGCAACGTCCACGTACCACCGAAATACTCATATGTCATCCACAAACAGGTCTCTGCCCTTGTCCACCAGGGACCGAGGGGGATGACTGCAGTTCCACCTGTCCAGAAGGTCGGTTTGGACCCGGCTGTTCTCAGGTAATGCCTAATCAGAGGTAACTCTAATGGTAGATCAAGACGTAAATTAATATAATGCTTCCACCATCTGCCAACCCATCGATTCAAACAAAACTTCACTGATCGAGATCTAAGTCATTTAATGTAACCAAAGGCTAAAACAATCTCATCAATTTCTTGTATGGTTTTAATTCGACATTTCAAAAATTTCAACAGAATTTCGATAGACAAGACTACGATCATCAAACACTTTCGACGACACCTTCGCCTGTCTCATGGCACGCGAGAGTGGAATAGGAATTGTGAGACTATGTCCAAGTAGAAGGGTTTTAGACCGAGATAATAGCTAGATGTTTCCGTGAATTTGACCCCACCAGAGAAGACTAAGATCCCTTTGCACATTCTATCTTGCAGATGATTCGCATTCTTCCTCCTTCCTGTTTCTGTAGGTTTGTGGCTGCCACAATGGTGGCCGCTGTAATCCCGTGAACGGAGCTTGCGATTGTCCAGCTGGATTCTTCGGGCCTCTGTGCCAACTCCAATGCCCCGGAGGTTGGTGGGGTCCTGGGTGTCGTTTCAAATGTACTTGTTTTAATCCACGCAAGGGTGAGACGGATTGTGATCCCCTTACTGGACGGTGCATCTGCAAGGCTGGCTACACTGGCGACCGATGTGATCAAGGTAAGGGACTTAATGACCAACGTATTACGAAATATGATAGGCTGAAGGGAACCGAGGTCATTCTCGCTACGAAAAACCACAAATTATGCTTCTATTTTGTACTTTATAATTTGTTTTCGTATCACCACGCTTTTGGGAACAGAAACGATCAATTTGATCAGTATCAGTGGCTGAGAGAGTGCCGTGACTTAATTGGTTGACAGCCAAGGTTAACCAAACAATACTTTAATCGAATTAACTGGTAGAAATTGGCACTGTTATGGAATTGGTTAATTCCATTTCTGAACAATAAGGGGTCAGGTTGAACTGCTTTATAATCATAGAGCCTCCTCTGTTCATAATTAGCATCGCCTTCTTTTACAGTGTGCCCTCGGGGTTACCGTGGTGAGAAGTGCGCTCAGCGATGTGAAAACTGCGAGGAGTGTCACTTTGAGACAGGTCGCTGCCTCTGCGATCTGGGCCAATATGGAAAGAACTGCAAACGGAGTAAGAAGATGCCACGGCGGCTTGATTTTCCCTATTCACGCGATTTCTTTCTGTCTTCCACCATTTCCTCCTCACCCTCAAGCGACAGGCAAATTCGTCACCCGCCTCGACTAAGACCATTTGCAGTAAACCTACTAAGTGTAGTCCAAAATCGGCGTCGTCATTCTTTTTGTTTTTGTTGTTGTAGAGTGTTGTCATGTAAGGGCTTTCCTGAGGAAAAGGACAGATTAACTCCCTAAAATAATTGTTTATCCACCGATGGAAAGGCGAACGCCCCTCTCTTTTCCTCACACCAACATTTAGGCTAAAACGAGCTTTATCAAAAAATTTGAGAGCACGGAAATGGTTATTGTGAAAATGCTAAAAGAAAAGTAAGATTTTAATGGTCCTCAACCCTTGACAGGTTGTCAGGCCGGTAGATACTTCGGGGAGGATTGCAGGTATCATTGCCAATGCACCAACAATGGCCAATGCTCTCCCCGCACTGGTTCTTGCACATGTCCAGACCCCTACGTGGGACCCGACTGCAGTGTGAGAAATGTAGGTGACCTCATTTTATTGATGTATGCTGCTTCTCCGATAGCCAATCAAATTGCCACTACCAATAATCAGGGGATTATCAACAAATCAAATTGTCACTTTGTAGGCATAAACTAAACTGGTCTTGATTTTTGAAAGTACTAGCAAAGTGAATCGTTGTCGTGCGACAAGAGTATTGTTTTCTTCTGCTCATTAGTTCGTCGGAAGAACTGCGAACCCCCTATGAATATCGTAGAGTTCGAATCTCTACCTTTATTTGTGGACAGATTGCCCTGTGATAAGAGATGGCACTTTGCATTGCAACGTTCCTTAACTGAAGGACCCACACCGAAGAACTTTGCACGAAGTACGCTTCCAAAGCGACTGTTCGCCTGATGAGGGTCCCGAAGGAATCTAGGCACTTGGAACATCCTCGATATTACCCAAATTGGAGACCTTTCTTCTCCAATTTTCTTAGAATGGCAGTCAGCCATGAAGTAGCAGTAAAAGTGGTTCTGTTTATTACAGAGGGCAAAAAGGTGTCATGAATATCCTATCAAGCTGCCGCCACAAAGGTACTTGGACGTTCCCTTCAGGCGATCACAGAAAAAGTGCAGAAAGTAAAACACCAATGATGAGACTAATTTTGTTGCTGTTGTTTTCCCCCCTAGGATACTATCTACGCGTAACGCCCTTCCAATCATCAGCTCAATCTACCTGCGTGGTGAGAGCACAAACTCAATCAGCAGAACAATCGACCACTACCACCACTACTGCAACAAGTAGACTCCCACACAAAAGTGCCTTGTTTTAAAAGAGTGCAGATTCGTCCACCCTCGCCTTCAGTACGTTGGAACCGATGTAGTGAGCTATCACCGTCATCATTTTATGTACAAATGACCTCATTGACTTTAATCTTAACAATGTACCCCCACTCCCCCTCCTTCCCAGTCCCAAACCTCCTTACATGGTAGGCGCAGAATGTAAATCTCAAGCCCCTCTTGCGTGTGTTTTTGCGTGGATTCACTAAATCTTGCTCGAATTACATGCTCTCGCCTCGCCTCTCCCTCTATCTCTGTTTTAGTTGATCACTCTTTGCATTACAAATACACACACAAGATTTGCAAAGGGACTTTTTCTCCTCAAGCTACCCACCACTAATGGCCCAATCTCACTGCAGTCCAAAGATGGTGAATTGTTTGAAGGCTTAAAACTGATGATCAACTCAAGCCCCACCTTATGATAAAACTGTTGATCATTATAAACACCTCCATTTATTATCTGTTGGGAAGCAAGCTCCATTGCAGAGCGTCAAGCAGTGCAAAAAAAGGACGACATGAAGGCTGGGTAGGATTAGGCGCGAGCACGAACATTTCTACTCCAATTAAGACGCCAGTGGAAAATCCGACTCTCTTCGTCCTCCCATTGGTCACTGTGAAGGTCATCATTTCGTAGTTGTTGCTGCCATTCAGAACAACTTTAGACGCATTCTTCCAGAAATCAACCCACTTTCGTAGTTTGAGAGTTTTCCCCCCCCCCCCCCTGTAGACAATGGGGTTACTGCTGGTAAAAAGGGGGTTTTCACTCAATCCGAGAAAAGTATCTCAAAGTGATGATAAAATCGAGCAGCTCCTGCTTCCCCATGAAAATCTTAGCGACTACGATTCCTCCTCCGTGAGCAATTCCAAGAATACCAACTACTTTGCGACAGCTGAAACAGAATAATGACTAGAAGGACTCCATGGGTGGGCCTCTTCCCTTGCCACAGTTTGTGTCGGTGCTCAGCAGCATGACCTTTTAGTTGTGCCTATAACCTCCTGACAGTTTCCTAATGCTGATATGGGTTATCAACACCTCCCTTCTAAGATAGGTATCAAATCATCAGCAAAGGAGTATGCTGAAGGCCAAAGAAAGGTGTGCATGAGCAATCGCTTCCCGAAAAGCACCCGAGGCTGATGAATCATCAAAAAAATTGGAAGCAGTAGCCCACTACTGCAGGAGATTTTAAGTCAATGACACCCCGCGAACCCCCTTTCCATTCGCCTTCTTATCGGTTAGTCGAAATGGCAGAGCTATAGAACGATTCTCACCCCTTATTCGTAACACACACTCTTCAAGGTTTCAAAACATCAAGACTCGAGTAGACCAAGGATGAATAGCAGTATTTGTTTGACAAAAAGCCGATCCCACCACTTAATCTCAGTTATTTGACGGTCTAAAAAATCAAGAAAAAAAAACGGGTTTGCAAGGAAAAGACACCACTTCCTATTCATGGCATCAGCAGTGCAAGACACTACTGAAGCCCCAAAAGTAGCACGACTGTCTAGACCTACTCAAAATTAAAATGAAAACCGAGTCAAATTGAGTTATAGGCTAAAATGGAGGGAGTAGTTCTGGGGTTTATTCTGGTGAAGAAAGCATAACTTACTGGGCCCAGTCCACCTTTAGAATGAGGTGAGAGTAGTGCATGCCGTTGGCCGAGTAAATGGCAGAAGCAGCCTCCTCTTGAGTGGCGTAGGAAATGAACGCAAAACCCTAAAGAAAGAGCACAAGAACTAAGTGTTTTCGTTTTAAGTCGACTTCCAGCTACTCGTAGACACATGGTGGTGTAACGTAGTTTGACAGTTATTGGATCAAAAGTGGCAAATGTTCGCGACGGATCGATTCATGGTAGGTGTGGAAGGGACCTACCAACTATGTAATTCTAACGGAGAAAAGCTGATTTATTGTAGCAATTAAGTGATCCCCAATGAGGACGCCAAATATGCCTGAAACCCTAAAAAGCTTATTCAAGAACGAGAATGGCTGCATCTTGTCCAGCTATCGACATATAAGTGAGACTTAAGGCATTCATTAAATTAAAAAGGAGTCATTCAGAAACGAAGGAAAAAAAAAACAGAAAAAGATGAAAACCCTTTTTATAAATTAAAAAATCATATTTGAAAAAGGAGGATGTAGCTGGATGTCGGCATCCAATGAAGGGTACCTCGGCTTCAGAGGACTCTGAGGGCCAGCCAATCAACGTCAATTTCAGCCCAAATCGCTCCTGCCAATGTAACAGCTGACCTCCAACTGGGCAGGTCGTGGTGGGCTAGGCACTTCACCAGGAAGCTACAATTTACTGAGTACCGAGCAATCGGCAAAATGAGGGTGTCAGTAACCAGATGTAAGGCCTCCTAGGAGGTAAGGAAAAAAACCGGAGCCCAGGTACCTTCGCCTCCGTCCATTCAATGTCGTAAGCGGTCACGCGATTATACAGACGGGTGAGTGACGTATGGTTTCAAAAACCAGTAAAAAAACTTGGAATCCCATTCTTCTTAACAGGAAAGTAAATCAAGAACGAAGAATAGAAAATACAAGATGATGAGGGCGATTGTGAGGGCCTTGGCATCACACAAAGATGATGGATTAATTCGGGCTAAAGAAGGCATGAATGTTGCCGACTATCCGCATTCAACGAGGATCCAAAACACCTTCCCTCCCTAAGGAATCGTTAGGGAAGATAGAAACAAGGGCTCCTGTCAAAATAAATACTAGGTTTGTAGTTCGAAGACTCCAGACTTCAAAAGCTTCGACGAACTCAGATATTTTACATGTAATCCTGAATAGCTGCTTTCAACAAATGACCCCTGCTTGGGCCGGTATTAGTGAGCTTGGAGAAAACTACCCCCTCCTTCCGTACCAAATACCCACCCTATTAAGTTGAGTCTTCCTATCCTTTGCAGGGAAGATGCGGATAACATCACCGAAACGGCTGAAAATTTCCCGCAAATCGGATTCGCTGGTATTCTCAGGTAGGTTGGTGACACGAATAGAGAAGCCCTCCATTCGACGGCGCTCTGGAACGCCGTTGGCTGCTGCGGCAGCTGCTCGCAAGGTCGGAGGGATGTAACGACCAGTGTTGAGTTCGGGCGCTATTTCCTGTACTGCTGCCTACAAAGCAAATAAACGACGACGTGAATTGAAACCCCAAAAAAGATTTTTCCAACCGAATTTAGCAATGTATCAAACACAGCTATCGCGGATTTTTAAGGAGCAGTTTACCTTCGTCATAGGATCAGCAGTCTGAGAATCTATACCCCCGGCGTTTGTAGAGTCCATGAAGGAGCGCAGGGCCTCCATTTCACTCCGGAAGGGGCACTGGAGGGAGAAGTGGGCACCCTTGCAGGTGCGGCAGGTGACTGCCTGTTTGGGCTTCGAGCCGTTTGCCTTGGAGTTCATCTCATCATCCGCTTTGCCACCTGCCTCGGCCTAGTTTGTAAGAGAGAAAGGAGAGGACCTCTTCAAGTTATGCTTCCTTACTCCTTCTGTCTCACCAGTACCGAGAACACCACAGAAATGTTATTTCAGTTTGATGTACCCAGGGCCTTGCCCAATTGTGGCAAAGTGAATATAAAGACTCTTAGTCTCTCTTTCAATCCTTCCATTTTTTTATGGACAACTTGGGTGCTGTACAGTGAGCAGGGGGGGGGGATTGCGCATAATTGGAGTAACAATTGTTGAAAAACGACCTTTCTTACTAAAAAGTGGTACCAAAGAAGGGGAGAACAATGAGCAGACCATGTTGCTACCGCTAAGTCGATTCTGTTTGCCTTTGGAAATCATTTAAAATTTACCGAACCGGCGACAATGATACTTTCGGCAGAAATGGTTTATTTTTGATTAATCAGTTGACATTCCCAAATAGGAAGTCTATATAGGCAATTTCACTACTGGATCTTGTTAATGCTGCGTTTACATTGTTGTAGTAATACAGTCGGCTGGATGAAAACGCTTTTAAAGCATCAAGACCCAAAAATTCGTATATTATTCATAATATGTAGTGACAGGCACAACGAGAAACAAAGAACGGGTGAAGAAGATGAACATGCCGCACAGAATCTGTTTACCTCAAAATACAGTGGTTCAAAATAAAAAAAAAATAGGAAAGGCTAACAGGGTACGGATTTCAAATGCATCCCATGTCTGTATAGCATAACGAGGGAGCTGCTGAATTCATGTGACTGTCGTTTCATGCTATCACGAAAGAAATGCAAAAAGGCAGAGAAGGAAAAATAAAGCCTACTACTGTACTCAATTGAAAAGCAGATTTCCCAACAGGAAATTCATCCTGTTTTTTCACTGAATAGCTGCCCATCATGAAAGAGAACATGAAGGGGCGAATCTTGTATCTTGCACTTTGACACATCGAGACAGTCAACCAATCATACAGGTAGACAGGGAGGGATGGGAAAAATCATACCTTAATGTGACACTTTCTGCCGTTTCCTTTAGTAAACCAGCATGATTATCTATAAACACAAAAAAACCTCCTGATTTGAACGAAAACCTTCTATTGAACAGATGGCAGTGCAAAAAGTGGTAACCTAAATGATCGGCTTTAATTTACAAATTGATACACCGTATCATGAGGTCATGAAAGAAGGCATGTAACAAATGATATAAATAACTCCCACTCTGAAAATTTCGATTGCCGTTTGCAAATCTAAGGTCTATGCAAAAGGGTAAAGAGAAGGAAGGAATGGGCCTGCTCCATGACATTTATTGACAGCTCCTCTGCCGCCTTCTACATGTTGAAAACTCCTATATAGAGCCCTGCATAGTCACCAGTAAGCAGATATATATCCCTAAAAATCAGCAAAAATAACTCAGCTTATCCTAGCCACGATAAGAAATTTACAACCATTCTACGCAGACTAATAATGATAGTGCTATCCAAATTGCGTGCTTTTTAACGAATGAAGAGGTAACGCGTGTGCTATATAATCTGCAAGTTTCGTACATATGTAGAGATTTGCGCCTTTGGTTCAAACAGTTGGTGCAATCAAAACACACACTTTAACACCATGAAGGATGGGTTTAACCAAATTCCATTTTATTTAATTGAAGACAGAAAAGAGCCTTTGATAGTGAAAAAGGTAGCCTAGGTTCGAAAAGAGACATCTAAGTATGTTAATACACCACTGGAACTCCAAATACAGCAGCGTAGAGATACCATGAGTGCCATGAGAATGAAAGTGTATACCAAGGAAAGAAATCCTTGAACGTGAGATTACTAGTGAGGTTAAAAAAGCCTACATCGACGCTGATGAAAATATTTGCATCTCGTTTTTCTTGATTGTAAAGAAGCATTAAGTGGGCATCTTAGGTCCTTTGCTAACAGAGACATACCAAAATATCCCCAACTTATGACGTTGACGTTTACAAAAATCAAAATAAGCAAATATACAACTAGTGCTTTTAATAGGTCATCGCAGATGCAGTAAGCATTATGAGGGCATCCACCACTACCTTGAGCAATTGGTCTAATAAAGGAAACCCGAAATGGATACATATTAGTGAAATCAAATTAAAGTTGAAAGAGAAATAAATTAAATTTCAAAACATCAAGATAACGCTCCTTTGATTTGACGTGCTTGGATAAGAAAAATTGCGGGTTGAAAGAGAACCCTAATCAATGCTGGAGTTAAATAAAATTGGAAAAGTGGAAAGCGACAAACTGCAGTAGCCTCTTGCTACTACGAAGAATGCTTTAAAAAGTATTTGGTTAACAATACGAATACGTTCAGTAAGAACTGAGCAGCTGGTGTTAACAAAGCTAACTACATATGTGAGTACCACCCTCGAATTGTTGTGGGCACGCTGTAGGATCGACGCTATCGTGAGTTCTTAAATCTAAGAGTTGACATAAGTGACTAGATGATTTGACCTGATAAATAATTCAACACATACTAAAGCGAAAAAAATAAAAACAAAGTTCAGAACTTTACTAGAGAACAAATATTTCGGCAAAAATTTGGAAAAAAGGGTGCAGGACTGAACAAAGTAGGGGATAAAAACAAGAAAGTTTGAACTCACGAGCTTATTGCCCAAATACTGAATATTAACGATTTCACCCGGATAGGTGTATGCAGGATTAGGTCCGGGTGGATCATTAGCAGCGTCACCAAACTTTTTCCAAGCCTTGCGTTTAGCAACGGCTGAGGGAACTCGAACCTTCTGAATTGTATACTCTCGCGTTTCCTTATAGGTTTCACCATCATCGTCTGATTCATAAGTAATCACTTTTTTGGTGTTATTTTCGCGATCGTAGATGACCTGCTCAGCTGGAAGCGGAGCGTTTTTTGGAAGTATAATCCTTGACAAAAAGAAATAGAAAGCAAAGTTAAACACTGGTTGCATACCCCAGGTTGAGCAAAGCTAATAAAGTGTCCAACAGAGTCGTAGTGGTGAGAAATTCGTATATCGTCTGAAAATAAGGCTACTAGGGAAACGAAAGCAATTTGCAAAAAAAACATGCTAGATTCAGCACACTCGTAAACCAAAAATTCAACAGAGTATGAACAGGAACGGACCCTTTGGTCATTCCGAGATAATGCGGGCTACGTCAAGTAAGAACCGTGACACTCTAGCCAATCAGAGCTGAAATTTAATATTGACACTACTGTAACAATGCATCTGCAAACAATAACGATTTTTAACACCAATATACGTAAAGCGAAAGTTGGTGCTGCTTTTTTCATCCTGGTTATGAACACATGTCTTTTATGGTAATTCTTGCAGGCAGTTCGATGGGTATCCAACAATTACTGAACTCTCGATAAAACACGAAGTTTTGTATTCCCTTAACTTTATGTTAGAAAAAAAAACAATCCTTTTCGTAAAATCAAGAACTATTTTGACAAATATTGGTACTCCAATTTTTCGCTATATGTGCTTTTCTGAGTTTCTTTGTGCAGGAACTTGAACATGAGGACTATATTTGTTCATAATATTTTGGGCATGTTTTCCCTTGATTCCTTGTTTTACTTGTAATTCTTGACTTTACAAGCACTTAGGTCTCCGCCTTTCTACCTCCGCCAGGTAGCATGAATTTTTAGCCTTTCGGACAAAACACGTATTGTTGACATGCAGAAAATAGTAGAACTGCTGGAATGGACTGGATGTCCGGTTTTGCAGCGAAGGTACAACTATAAAACATTGGTTGATTTATTAACTCTCAGGTTTGGTGACGAGATACTTGGCTGAATTGGGTGGCCTCCAGACCACTTAATTAGCTCTAAGCTCAACGCATGTTGAATAGAAACATTTTGCTTAAGCATTATATGTTATTTCCTATTTAGGCAAGTTTTTTGTCAGAACATTTGTTGGCAATAGTAAAGAGCAAATCTGATCCCAAAGGACACCTATCCTGATTTCCACTGCCAGTTTAATAATTTTTGCGGTACAAAAGCAGCATACATGCTGTGGATGGGCAAATCAGTGAAAAGCCCTAACAGGCGTACTAAAAATGGCGTCCACCTTGGGTAGCTGCTTTACTCCCGTAAAACTACGATCATTCCCGTCCCTTGTTACATGGCCCTGCATTTGGGCTAGCAATCCCAGGAATAGCAATGGTCATGTGTGATGGTGAGCGAATTTTCCCTTCTCCACTACAGTTCCCATGCAGGACGAGACTCCAAATCCAGTGAAAATGCCAGAATGGATAAGTGGCACTGCAAATAGCTGACTTGTCAGTCGCTTGGAGTCTCAATGATTGGCATGGTTGGATCGTTGGTGTTTTAGAGCACGGATTAAGTTGTGATGTGTGAGTCTAGACAATGACCTAGGGCAGCGCTGGAGGTCAACGTTTAAAAGAGCAGGGGTTGTGCAATACGTTAGTTGTTTACTCAGTTATCGTGTTTGATAATGCTCCAACTTCAGTGGCCTGTCATTGTGCCTTCTCCGAGTGGGCTGGCCTGCAGGCCAAACCATTAGCCCCATCCCTATAGATTGTCAAAAATGTACATATTAGCCTAGAATCGTAAGTACTTTAGTCTTCAAGAAATACAATAGGCGTTAAAGAAGGTTGTGAGAGTGAGTGAAATAAGGAAAAATTGTGGTGGAATAAGGGCACACACTGCTAATGAGGGATTCTGTAACATCCCCAAAGAGAGGGTTAAAAGAGGCCTCTGCCCCCGGTAGAAACCACAGTCCTGTGTTCTGTGGGAGAGGTACTTACATTTGAAGTGATATTAATTGTGGATTGTTTAAAGTATTTTGTTATGGAGCTGTTAACGGGACTGGTATAAAGATGCCAAAGGGGTGGCCATGCAACTTAGACCTTTTACACTTCCAAAGTGCATTTTAAGCTCAGGTATTACGTCTTCTCTCATTTTTAGAGAGGCCTCGGGATGTTAAAGGCATGCAAAATACACATTTCACTTTGGAATTGCTTTAAATGTGCCATATTCGATTAAATGGCATAGCTTGGTCTTTAATGCATGAGCACCTTAAATTTGTAATAAAGAAACATGTCTTATAGCCGGGTATTTTTTTAATTTCAGCAAGCAACCTTTAGTTTTTTATTTATTTTAAAAACAATCTTCTTTTTTTCTTTAGAGGTAAGTTATGAAACCCTGATATTTGTATGAATAGATAAATACCACAAAGATTAAATGGAAAGTTCTCAAATAAAACAGCCTGTTTTGTCCCAAACTCTTTTTACTGCTTTTATTGAAATATTCTTCAAGGTCCTTTTCTGTTTGCGACGCCGATCTGTCACCCTATATAAATCCATTGTTTTTTATTTAGGTGAATGAAGGGTCAATATCCTTCCACTCTGCACCGATGAAAGAAAAATTGTTTAATTCCTTTTATTGTGCTACTGCTATTTCCCGTGAGCATTAGTGCATCGCACCTGATTGCTTTCATGACGATGTGGCACCCACTGGAAACAAATAAAACATAATTAATTTTTTTCAACCTAAGTTAGATGACTATGGGAGAATCCCTAAAATATTTTATTTTTCGAAATCCCTAAAGTCTCAATGGGTCACTCTTCACTACCCGACGAGGCACCAGCTCTTAAGGACCCCAGAAGTACCAACTCCTTATGCCTCCTTTTTTGTATCACTCCTGTTCTTGCCTTCAATTATGTGATTACCCAAAGGAAATAAAGAGGTGGTAACTGTTACTCTGAAAAGTATTGATGAAGTCTATTTTAAAGACAGGTTAAATTTGCTCATGGTGGACGGTGTAGAAGTAATCGGGCTGTCGTTCTCCCCTTAAAGTCATTCCCTCCTAGGAGTACTTTGCTTCCGCATAGTCAGAAAAAAACCTTAAAGTTTGCAGTGATAAAGCTGATTGCTGCTTCCCTGGTGTTAAATTGCGAGAGCATAAGAGACTTCGAATTGTACTTTCCTTTCTTTTGCAAAGAAACACCAACACCCTCATGCATGGAGTTACTGCACCAGAAAGCTCACATAAGTGTATCACCCTCATCAGTGACCACAAACCACCTCAAGTAGAGAGGCAATTCCTGTAGGTGAACCGTTTTTCATGTTTGCTTGTGTAAATATTGGAGACTGTCGTTATGTCAAATGAAGACGTAAGACTCGGCGTCTCTGACGTGTGGCACTTACCGGGGATTATGCTCTACCCTCAAATTATTCGCGCTTCTCCAAGAACAGACAAGGTGCTGTTAAAATGATTTTGTCGTCAACTCTTATAAAATGGTTTTCCCTGTTTCCCCCTCAATTAATTAAAAGGCGGAACGACATCACACGCTCTACTTTGATCAACCACTTTGTGAGGAACCTAATTAAAAAAGGATTATCTCGCATGAATGGCACGGTAGTTTACTGTTCCATGAAGCAGAAGTATTAAGAATTATGAATTTTTTAATTTAGAAGAAGAAAAATTCCAGTTATTAACAAATTAAACGAAAAACAAGGAAATCTAACAGCAAATATCACCTACCTTTGTCCCAAAACCTAGACGTCGGTGAGACTTCTTGCTTAAACCGAGCAAGATTCCTCCTCCTCCTCCTCCTCCTCCTCCTGGGAAAGTTAGGAATAGACGATGAGCTGGAAGAAAGTACTCTGCCTATAGTCATTTCCCTACCTCGTAACCCACCTCACCGCAAAACTTTCCCATCAGAAGACCTTATAATATATATGAGAAGAGAAAAGGGATGGAGACGCAAGGAGGTAGGTGGATAGGTAGGATAAGACTCTCATTCTTATCCTCATTCTCCTGATGACACTACTCTAAATGGTAATAGCCACCTCCTTTTGGAGGTGGCACTATGTCAACACGCGATCACATGAGAAGCAGACCAGAGAGTTAGGACTTAAGGGCAAAATGGAGGGCAGGTCTCCCCATAGCTTTTCAAGAAAAAGTGGATTTAGTTTATCTATGTTATACGAAATAGTATCCACTTATTTGATTACTCCTTATAGCGCCTTATGCAGGCTTATCGATCCCTTTGATGAGGCCACTTTTTGGACATCAGCAAGCCTTGTTCAGGCCTGCTACCTCCAAGATCTTCCGAACATTAATGATAAACATTTATGCTGGTACGTCTTATCACACCTTCATACTGGATGCCACGTTGGTCAGAATGTTAAGCCTACATGACCCTAGTAAGTGACCAAATCTACGAGGACGCACAACAGAAGAGCGACCAAAACTGCATTAACTTCTGGCAATCTCGCGAAGATGAAGTTCTGCGGAGCATTCAATAATCTGTTGAGATGGGGATTTAACAAATAGATGACATGATTTTAATAACTTCCATGGTGAGACAATCCCTTTTTTCATGCTGTCTTCACATAAATGCTCCTACTAAAGGTAAGTAATATGAGAAACAGGGTTTCTGAAGTACATCATCCAGACTGACTATCAAACTTCACAAAACTTCGCCATCCTGATGAATTTTGTCTTACACTGCCGCTAATAAAATAGTAGTAGTGGCGGCCAAAAGAGAGGAGGAGACAACAGTAAGCACCCGAGACAACACGGTATCTGTTTTAACCTTGTGATCTTTTTAATCACCACAAGTCGGTTAACAAGTTGAAGTGATATCGTTTCGTTTAATTTTACAGTCATCTTCCCAAAAGATGTCAATCCATCATGTCCTCAGGAAGAAGTCAGAGGAATTTTTTAACGGATTCCTACGAAAAAGCCCTTTTTGAGTTCTATCAGTTTCTGTATGAGGTCTCAATCGAAACACCGTTCCAAAAGAAACGACAGGAAAACATAAAAGCCATTATTTCAAAATGATTCCGAGCATTTTGATTTGCATGTAACATTGCGGCGTTATTTACTGAATAATTTATTAAGAGAAGAAAGATGGTGATTTAGGCGCTCATTTAGAGTTGTATCTGTTTGCCATCCCTATTACCACATTTAATAAATGCCATTTTGCAATTTTACGTTTCAAGTTTTTAGGATAAGACATTGCGCACGTGTCACTTTCATTCCCAACCTAATTTGAGGAAATTTGCAAGCAATTTTATAACCAAGTAGCTTACATGACTCATGTTTCATCTGTTTAAATTTCTTTCAGTAAAAACTAATCTAACGAGAGCGGCTAAAATCACGGTAACAAAGAGTTATGCGAACTGCTAAAATTACAGCAAGTGAATTAAAGTCTGACCTTTAATTTCCAAACACCTCCCTTAAATTAAAGTGGCAATTATTGAAGCCCCTAAGGATTTATTTTTAAACAAAACAAATGTTGGGTTGTTTTTTAAATATACTTGCGGCTAATTAAATGACCTGCCAAGCATGAGTGTCACTTTATTACGCACAAACTACATAGCTCACCTTGTACAGTGTTTGAAATTTGGCATTTGGTTGACATTTTATTTTTCATTACAATAGACTTTGCCGAGGCTAATTAATCCAAGGTCATGTCAGCCCTAACATTTAAATCCTACCTGTGGATTCTTGAGTGGCTTCCAGGTTGGCGTTTTCCCATTACGCCTTTGTTATAGGGTATTGAAAAAAATATTTCTTTAAATGAGAATACATAGAAATGCGGCTGGGATTTAGCGAGAAATTTAGACATCAAGATGAAGGAAATCCATAAATGGTCTCAGTAGAAGTGCCATCCCCACATCTGGGCTCCTCATACCCCGGATGGAACAATGGTAGTTTTGAAGGTGCGGAATCATAAGAAGGGGTGGATTTCAAGGACGGATCATTTTCTAACGTCACTGGTGGTGCCTTGTGCGCTGATATGTAGGTGGGATTTAGCTCAGCATATCGGTAATCAAAGCTTCCATTGGGGTTATAGGGAGGCGTCGAGTAGTGGCCGGGATGACCTGTGCAATTTGGTTGGGAAATTTGACGCTGAAAGCGATCTTCAAGTTGTTGATGAGTTTGTGACCATGGTGATGTGGAGGCTGATGAAATAGTGTCGTAGGCTGATTGAGGATGCTGATTATTGCTGAGAAGCCAGCTAGTTGAGGGGTTAAAATTGTTGGCTGTGGAAATGGGGTCAATACATTCGGAGAAGGACCAAGGTTGACGTGTCTTACACTCCTCCTTCACACCTAAAATGAGAAAAAATGTCTAACCGGAAAGTGAAAGTTGATTTAGAGGTCGTCAGAGAGCGTAAAGTTTTCCACTAAAAGCTTAGACAATGGTAATTTACTTTTTGCAGCTAAGTCAAATTACTAAGAGGTCTGGAAAAAAGGCAATATGTTGATCCATACCTTTCAATTAGCCGTGGTTGACATCACATAAAATTCGTTTATTTATTCTGTTCAAAACAGTTAATCCTAACAGAAGCTCACCACAACTCGACTCCGTCTGTTGGATATTCAGCTGAAAGGACTGTTGAGCCTGCTGCTGCTGTTGCCGTTGTTGGTCTTTGTAACTCTGTTGTTGGTGTCGATCTATGGAACTGAAATAAGCCATGTTGTCTTCAGCCGGATTGCAGCACTGTTCACCTGCACCCCTACCACCGTAAGCCATTTGACCGATAGCAAATGGACTTCGGTAGAACGCAGAGCCTCTTAGCATACCACCAAGTCCAATGGATCCTGTACTCGGTAGATTAATAGTCGGCTGCTCTTTCAACACAAGTTCCTGACTGCTAAGGGGTGATGTGACTTCCTTCATCGGCTTCTGTTGTTCTCCATGTGTCTCAGGGTTATTGTACGCCCGGTATCGGCATCTATTTTTCCGTCGTTTTGCATGATATGCGTAATTATCTCTCGCCGACCATCCTGGATACATCCGTTGATGAAGTTCCTTCTCTTTCCTTGCCATTTCGTAGAATTTCGCCTGCTCTTCGTGCGGTAGAGCATGCCATTTTCTGCCGAGAATTTGATTGATTGCAGCGGACTCCTTCATGGTGCACTCAGCTACAACTTTGGCCCTCATCTCTTTCATGAAAAGCATAAAGGCATTCAGGGGTTTCTTGACGTGAGCTGGCGACTTATCGGCCCTCTTACGAGCCGGTGTTGAAGTTGAAGTGATTGAATCGGAAATGGTCGAGACCAAGGCACAAGACTGATTCTGTGGTGAATAGCTCTTTCCGCACCGGTGATTTTTTGAACCGTTCACAAAAGGCGGAAATTTGGAGGAACTGTTATTGTTGGAGCCATTTGCAATTTCCGTCAAGTTGGAGAGAAAATGAACAGGATTGGAATGAGCCTCAGGAGCAGGAGACACTGGTGTTGGTGTGACAAGATTCATGGATTTTGCAGTGCAAACAAAGGGCTCTGCATTAGGAGCAGGAAATCCGGTCTTGTAGATGCTGAAAGACATGAAGGTGTACTGCTTGAGCGCGGGGGGGCTATCTATCAGGATTACCGAAATGTATAAAACTCACTTCAAAGTCAGGCGCCTATGCAATCATCATCACATTGTGTATCCTCTTCTGCATGAGCCAATCAAAGTGGGGAGATGATGATTGAGAGAGAGAGAGCAACACAGAGCGTATGCAGAAATTTGGCAGCTTATGAATTATCATGTTTTGACACACAGACGCACACACTGTCTCGCCTGATCTCTGTTGTCAAAATCTGTTAGTGAGTTACTATGACGAATAGCTCATGGCAACTCTTTTCGCAATATTTTATTACTAGCCGATATCAAACGCTTAACGTCTGACAGGATTTAAATGAGGGATCGCGCATCAAAAAAGAGAGTAAATAAGGGCTAAATGCTTCCGAAAAACATTCTGAATTATACAAAAAGCCATTTATTTTTTATTCTAAGAATTTGCCAATTTTAAAAACTTTAGGGAATAGTGGTGGGTTTCAAAGGCAATGAAACAGCAAGGTCGGAAAAAATGTTTTATACTGTAGGTGTTTCCTAGAGGTCTTACTTCATTTATTCCAGTTTATTACAAAGTATTTTTAGTAAACCAAACAGCAACACATTTGCGACCTCGCCAGATTTTCAAATCAAATCCCAGGTTTCTACGAAAGCAAATGCAGGTCTGGGAACTTCGTATTCGATCAAGTTTAGTAAATCGAGTCAAAAATCATTTAATTTTGCATAAATGGGACACGGTGTGGAAATATGCTTTTATTTCTAAGTGCAAACCCTGTCTGGTAGGCTATATTAAACCAAATATCTGAGTAATATAGCCTTACAAATTTTTAACAGTTTGTATGATGGAACTTGGGTAATTATAGACAGTTTCTGGAAAGCGGCTCATTTATTGAAATCATCACTGTTCTAATCTATTATTTCTATCAAACTAACGGAACAAAAACTTGGTGCGAATCCTACCTCCCCGTAACGCTTTGTCTCAAGAAGCTAGAAATAAATATACTTCTAGTCAACCTCCTTTATATCACCTTGTCTTTGTTTCCCAATTATCTATTCTGCTTCTTATGTAATCGTGCGAGTGTGCAATGCATTTGTCGAGAAAAGGTGACCACCATCACATGAAAAAATATAATCTGCTGAATACAGGGGATGTGGGTGAAAGTGTCTCTCCTGCATTCTAGATGGAATACCGAAGCATTTTTTATGCACCCATCAGTGTTATGCTTTTACAAGGTGAATGAAGAGGTGATGAAGTCTAGGAAGCTGATTGTCGTCGATACATAGCGTAGGGCAGCTACTAGATTTTCTTCCGTCATTACCCTTCCAGTTGATGCAGGTACAATCCGATCGCTTCACCATTAGTCGTGTTGAAAATTGCCGAATTTTCCTATCAGCAGGTCAATACGGAAACATTATCAATGGGGACGCGTAGTGTAGTGTAGTGAGGAGGAGGAGGAGGAGGAGGGAGGGGGAGGAGGGGGAGGAGGAGGAGGCTGTTGTGCAAAATAGGCTGACGCATATCCATCTATGCTTGTGCCATGCATTTGACGGGTCCTCCTCACGAGTTACAACAAGTTATTGTTTTGAGCCATACCACAAAACCACATGCCAGCATCTTCTAGTTACTTGAAAGTTGGGTTTTTATGATGAAGAGGCCTAGATAGAGCATCTCGTGTTATTTTAAAACCAAGTAATCAATGATTTTTAAATAAAAAGTTGGATTTATTTGATCATGCTGGCAGAAAACGTCCTCCTATTTTGCAGTAGTGCCACGGCGCACTAGAGCACTTGAGCCGAAGAGAAAAACGAATGACATTTAAAGAGGTTTTCTGGGGTATTAATCTCAGTCTGGCACCTTGGCGTTACCACTTCATAACCGGCCTTAACCCACTTTATAAAAAAGCACAACAAACTTCCCTCTTCACCACTCAAATACCACTTTAAAGTGGGAATCCCACTGGCTAGACAGTCACTTTGATAACTTTTCTTTACAGAATAAAGGGACAAGTTTTTGTTTTCAATCAGGAGATGGATTTGTGTTTGCAAATACAACGCTGTGGTGTGGCGAGTCAGCCGTTAAGACTAAAAGAAGTCGCATAGTCTACTGGTAGGGAGAAGGCAGCATTTTTCGCCCTCCCTACTCATTTACTTCTATCAGATAACAAACGCCGCTCAGGCCACACATACCACTTATTTCTGAGGATTTTAGCTTACCAAATGGGTGTTTTAACAGAACTCTTAATTAGGCTATCTCTTTATCAAAGTGTGTTTTTCTCATAGAATCACATGGGTTGAACTAATGGCCCACCTCCCCAACAGTCAAAACTTCATGGTCGGTCAAACTGACAAGTCGGTGCTTGCTCTCACGGCAGAGTAAACTTTACTGACGATGTAAACATCTCGTTTTTACCTGTGATTATTCAGATGTGTCTAAGACCCTGAAATTGACCTAGTCCATTGTTCTCGCTGGGTATATTATACAGTAAAAAATACTGCTCTAAGCGGAGCGCTGCCTGCTACTTAATTGCGTTAAGCGTCCATTAAAAATCTGCAAGAAATCGATTGAACTTAAAATATTTGTTCTGATTTAGCTTCTCACTAGCTGTGATTATTTTAAACAAATGAGTCGTGCCAAAGGAGAGAAGTTGACAATAGTGTGATACAGCCTTTTAATTGGTGAGGTAACAGGTTTGATATGGTGAACTTTCATATCCTCCTCTATCAGACAAGTGATTTCAGTTTTTTTTTCTTTTAGAAGTCTGTCAGCATCTAGACAACATCCACCTACAAGTAGTTAGACATGTGGAAGCCAACTTGTCAGGTAGACAGACTGTGTTATTGCCTTACCTATTACCCTCCTGTAGGCTGGTGACAGCCTTTTCACCCTCCATCGTAGGCTCATATTTGAGGGACTTGGCATCAGGAAAGTAGCCTGAAGAGCCGACCGCATTGGAAGAACTGATGTAGGCAGCAGCGGCTACAGCTGCTACTGCAGCGGCAGCTGAAAATGACCTCGCAGTCTCATCGTAGTAAGAAGCCTGGTAGTATTTTTCCTTCCTCAGATGGCCAATTGAATCCACGGAGCAGGTAGCATGAGATTGTGGACATCCCCAGGCATTTGGCTGGAAACCGGGTGCACCTGGAAGGAGAAGAGCAGGAAAAAAAGTGAATTATCAATGCTACCCCCCTGCTCTGCAGTGCTTTTTTCTTCCAGGGCCATTTTTAACCACCGGTCGGATGTGAGGTGAGGTCTATGCGAGTTTACCTTTGTGACAACGGTGAGGCAAAAAGCTGTTGTATGGCACGTAGAAGAGGTGAGGGAGCAGAACAGGGAAAAATCCTCCTCAAGAAACAGGCAGGAGTCATCATCACGGGACAAGAAAGTACGCCCCCTTGAGAGCCCTATGCCGTATACTATGTTGGAGAAGAAGACGAGAAGTAAGGGAGAGAACGGATGCAGGCCATCGACTTATCCTTATCTCTGTCTTCTTCTGGAGATATTTCCCCAAACTGTGTTTATCACTGTCTCCTGTAAGGAGCAGTTCACAATCACGCGATCATCATGTGAGAAGTTGAAGAGAAAATTAGGCGACAAATGGGAGTGACAGAAACAGAGGTTTTCAGGGCTAGATTTTCTTTTGGTTTCCACAGAAGTGCAGTTTTATGGAGCGTTTGTGCCTACAAGAATATTTCTTCAGACGGTCAAAGTTTTACTCACTATCCTAGCCTACTTATTTCTTCGCCGAGTAATTAAGTAGTGTAGGACGCACATAAGATTTGAGGCAAAATCAATGCGTAATGAATGGCGAAATCGTAGGATTGAAGTTATATTCTGCCACCATCTACATAGATCAAAGGATGGATGGATGAATGGATGCATTCTGGCATTTCTAATTGCATGTTAGTGGATCCGCAACACTGATGAAGGGTGACGGATTTTCGTACCAAGTAGTTTACAGTGGCCAGAATCCGCCGTCTTTTTTGCCATCAAGAGCAGAGAAGTACTTCAGTCCAATCCACCTAGAAGTCCTCCCTAATCGTCGTGTTAAAAAGGATTGCCAAATGAAAATTATGGGCTCAAGATAGAGCGAGGCGTTGGGCGGATGGAGAGGTTGAGGCGGAGGGGGGATTTTAAGAAGCGATGAATTCCTTTCCTGTCATCTACTTCGCTTCCTAGCTTGTAATTAAGCTGATTTCGTCAAAGCTTGTACACATTTCTTCCCTATTTCTTCAAAAAAACCGCCATATAGAGGAGGAAGAACCGATTCACTTTTTCGCCTCATCCAGAGTCATGATTCACTGCCCTCTCTCTTTGTCTCCAACTGTTCTAAACCAGCAGCTCCATTTTACACCAATCTAAGGTTAAGGAAAGCAAGACAAGTGGAGGGTTAATAATGAAGTCTGTAACTTATGAGCGCAGTGTTAATTTATCGCCCTACATTCATAAATGAAGTGCCTTGGTACTGTGACGCCACACCTAAGGGCTAAAGACTTTCCATCTCACGGTCTGCCAATATACTGTGTCAGTATTTGCGCAAAAAATAAGTCAAGAAAGCCTGGAGCAATACCCCTAATAATCAGAGTCCTCCTAAGACTTTCTTTTCTACAGCCTTGTTCAAACAAAGCAACAGTTGGGGAAAGAGAAAGGAGTAGCCATGGGAATTAGATGGATAGATGGATACGGAATGGATAGGAGGATGAAATGGATGCGGATCGGATTGGCAGATGGATGGATGGATGGCTGGATGGATGGATAGCTAAATGGATGAATGAATAGAGGATGAATGGATGGTTGGCTAAAAGAATGGATGGATGGATCAATACAGAATGGCTGTATGGATACAGAATGGATGGATGTATGGATAAACACAGGATGGATAGATGAATACGGGATGGATGGATGGATGGATGGATGGATGGATGGATAGATGGCTGGATCCAGGATGGATAGATGGATGAATCCGCGATGGATGGATAAC
>NW_020170556.1:84089-136922 GCF_000524195.1 Echinococcus granulosus | reverse complement strand
TTTTGTTCCATGAAGGGTTGAACGACTTTCCTGCGAGTCGGAGAGTAAACAATTAAAAGACGCTGTACCAGTTAATCAATTCGACATGTATCCGCTGTCTACGATTAAATGCTGTCAAGACTTTAAACAAAGTTCCGCAATGTAATCCTCAAAACTAGTGCAATGCCTATCGGCAATTACACTGGAAGTAGGCTACTTACACTGTGTGAACTTAACGGTTAATCTCATGCTAGAAGTCGACTGATTTCACACAAGGGTTGTAATACCTCGTGGTAATGCTTTCAGGAATCGTAGTGTCTATCCTGCAGACGCAGAAGCCTCGATTTGATGAATAATTAAATGTGGTTTCATATAAAAATGGACGCTTTTCTTGTTAGCCTAACAAAGATTGAACTCCCTCAAAACATCGTGAGGTGAAATAAGACGACATGGATTATGAAAATTACTCCAAACACACCGGATGATCGGTTTTAGTTCAGTGAAAAAGTTGGAGTACTCAGGAGTGGCCTGCGGGTCGGCAGAAATTAAGCGCTCCAATGCTTCAATGCCGTTCAAGATGCGACGGAGGAGTGTCGGTGGTGATGATGACGACGACGCCGAAGAAGAAGGAATGGCATCAATGCCATTGGTGGGATGGACACCCGTTTTGAGCAGAAGAGAGAAGACGCTAATGACGGCCTCTTTGTCCATCTGAAGAATGGCTACGATGAGGGTCCAACAAAAGAGGGCCTCTTCTGAAGGGCCAAAAAACGACTCGGGAGTCGGGGGCTTAAGCTCGCGAATCACCATAAGGAGATGATTCAGGAGCAGAAGGACCTGTTGCTGCGCTCGCAACGCCTCATAGAAAGTGGGAGCTTCCTCAGTCGAGTTATAATGCCTATTATAAAAGCAGATAAAAAAAGATGCATAAAGCATTGGCAATGTTGATGGTGGTAATGAAGGGTAGATTTGGTCAAACAGCATCAGGGCCAAGCATCGAAGCTTACTTACCTCCATTTAAATAACTCTTGCTAATGTTATTTCATACCAATGAGTACGAAATTTGCATGGCTCATTAAGAGCTACGGTAACTCAATGAGGTGGAAGAGGAGATAATTTTGAGTTCATACACTTTTTAGTGATTTCATTTCTTTTTTTAGTATAATGGGGAGTTATCGTCACCATCAAAAGCACAAATTCAGTTAAGTCTACGTTTCTTGCCATACTTGGAATACAGATTGTCTAACCGATATATTAATAAATACACAGGTTAACTCGGAATGTGGAATTCAAATTCAAAAGTGAGCTAGCTACACAGGAGGGAAAAAACAATGGAGGCCTTTCAGATCACACGTGAACAGGTGTCAGATATTCCATTTTACCACGAAACACAATCCACTTGAATATTCTCTTAAAAACTCTTCATTTTTGGCCTGTTGATATTCACCAGTAGCGGAAGATGGATGAAGTACTACTTTAGAGGGACAAAATTGAACCCTGAGTATGCACACAATCACACTCAACATGTTGCGGAATTCTCAATGGCAAATATCATTTGCGTGCAAAAATAGCGTTTCCTCAGACCATTTACAAAATAGTGAATGAGAGCATTGCCAACCTGAGTGGAGTACGAAAGCAGCACAATTCCGATCGAGTAATGTCGAATTCCTGCACCAATAGCACATCCCACTTCAAATACTGCATACACATTTGAAAGGCAACTGACAATATTTATGAACTTTATGAAACAAACTCACCGTATAGACGAATAGGTCTCCGAATTGGCAATGGAATCTGTCCTCATGCCATTGACAGCTTGTGCAAAGCCTGGTCTCTTCTGTGTACAGGCAAGAACATCCTCTTTTTGAATTCCAATGGACAGGAACCAACCAAAATCGGAGTGCAGACGAAGAAAGCACCGTGGCCAGTCATCTACATGCATTACGTGCTCGCTAAAATAAGAAAAAAAACTATCTTAGTAACACAAGCTCTTAGTGAGGAGGAGCATGTACGAGATTGGAGAGCACACCGATTGGCTAGGAGCCACTGAGGCAGAAAGGAGTTGAGAGCCTCTGCCGGTTCCGACAGACCGTCCTGCATTGTGAAAACGGGGACTTGGAGAGAAGACGGGGGCGAAAGATTGGCAAAGATCTCCTCCAGAGACTTCCATGAACCCTCTTGCAGGAAACGGCATTTGGTGTGTTCCACAAAAGTGTCCACTTCGTTGAGCACATCCTTTGAATGCTCGGAAAGCGCTGTGTTAAGGCAAAGTTAAACACCTGGGATTTCAATCGAAAGAATTCGTCTTATGAATAAAAAAATTTTCTTATTTCGAGGAAAAAACGCGGTGGAAGTGTGCGTATGGACAAGACTGTATAAGCAAAGAAGAACTCACTTGTGGCCTTAAGGAAGCGCCTAAGATCCCTCACATGATGCCACTGAGACTGCCTAATCGCCGTTTCGAGGAGGAGCAGAGCACACTGAAAGCAGGCATAAACGAGCATGCTGATGCGACAGAGTTGAGAAGTCGCTTGGCGTCTCAAGTGCTTGACACAATAATTGGCATTACAGAACATGAAACATCCGTAAACCTACGACCTCGTCTTCTAACACACTTTAGTTTGGTATTTTCTGGTTTTCACATGATAGGGACGTTGTATCGCTACTTCTAACACTTCGTTTGACATTATGAGCCCTTCGGCTTAATATTTTTACATGGATGTATTGTGGAGTCATTAAATAAACCCGAATGACTCATGTTCCTCTTCAAATCTGAGCTATACTTGGGAACAATACATTAGAGAATGTTCATAAAATTATTATTATTTATCAAAGATGTGATTGAAGCGAACTTTGGAAACGAAATCATACCTAAGATTACAAATAATATGAAAGATGATAAGGGACTCCTCTCGGCAGTTTTTAACTTTCGTCAGGCTCAACAAAAATTATCTGAAACTTAACACATGGAAGGCTTTTGGTGGATCTGGTCCAGCTACGGATAGCGAGGAGCACGCCTCAAGCAAATGGGTGAAGTTTGAATGTAGTACAAACAGCCCTACGTAAACTACAAACCAAGAAAGGATTTTGAAAACCCGTTGTCTAAACTTTTAATAAACCTGACTGGATTGGCACCTGAAAGTTGTTAAGAACGACCTCGATGATTTCATTCCCTTTCACCCACCATGCTTCTTCGTTGCTGCTGAAATGGTAAAACCTCTTTGGTGGTAGCTAGGATACATAATGCAAGGCTGTTTTACATACGTCAAAAGCTCTTCACCGAACATCAAGAATAATGGAAATGCCAATCCGTACTTGTTTGCATGTGGCCTGCGTCTCAGAGTTCTGTAGAATGACCAAACAGGAAGCCGCAGTATCCAACTGCTCCAAGGAGATGGCGTGGTCAAAGATGTCCTTGGGTCGTCTTCCGAGGGCGCAGAAGAGGTAGCGCCACCATGTGACCTCAGTCTTGCGGGTGCACTGCACAACCACGTCGAGGAAGTGTGGAAACTGCTCGACAAAGGCTGTCACTTGGGGCAATAGAGGATCTAAAAGGAGAATTAAAGTAGCAATCTCCTTCATTAACTAAAGCAAACTTATCAGCAATATCGTAGCATCGTAAAAAGATCAGTTTAATAGGTAATGATGCTAATCAGACGATGGTTTGGCGTCTCAAAAGGAAATTAGATTAAGGGTACAGCTAAGGATAGATTAGAAACCGGAGAACCAACCGTCTGCAACAGGATGCGGACAGTTCTACCGGTAGGTGAGAAATCTACCCAAATACAGAGGTTAGATTTGGCATGATAATCTATCAAATCAGGAGAACTAAGTGCTCAAACTAAAATTGGACCTCCAAGTACGGTGACCAGGGATTATAAAAAAGAGCAAAATTCTAAGAAACGATATGAAAATCCCAAAAAGAGCAGATGAAACCCCCTTTTACTCTACAAAACTAAACGGAAGTAAACAAAATGAGCCCACTTCAACCCAAATAACTACCACAGGATCCAATAACTTTGAGTTTGGGATCCAGTAACAAATAGGAGTAGTATAGAGAGGTCCTACTGAAAGTACCCGTCAATGAAGGGCGAAAATTAGACATTCGACTTGTATGGTGGCACAAGCATTTAGAATAAACGGCTGCGAAAAAAAAACAGAAAAATCACAAGAAGTTGCATTAATGTGGACTAGCAGCTCATGAGAAACTGACCTGGAATGGGATATTTGGATGTCGCCTCTTCTTCGAGAACCTGATGAAGGAGCAATTCAAGAATATGCTGGAAGTAGGGCAGGTACTGGTAAGCGGCGGCAAGGTCATAGGCCACATCTGACAAGCTGAAATAAACAAACAACAATCAACACTACTAAGGAAATCGGAGAAAAGAATTTCACATTTAGCGAAGCTGGATCCGAGGTTACAAAGGCCTGTTTTTAGTAAGTCAAAAATAAATTATTCAAAAACGAATGAATCCTACCACCTCAACAGCAGCGTGGGAAAAAAATGGAACTGAAGGCATCGCAGTAAATGGAATTTTTATATTTTATTAAGTATTAAATGAAATATTTAAACGTCCAAGCGACATGGCAATTAGTTGACACAACATCTGCCAAATATGGCAAGCGA
The DNA here is from genome assembly GCF_000524195.1 of Echinococcus granulosus. Classification (NCBI taxonomy): domain Eukaryota; kingdom Metazoa; phylum Platyhelminthes; class Cestoda; order Cyclophyllidea; family Taeniidae; genus Echinococcus; species Echinococcus granulosus. The sequence goes on along the minus strand of NW_020170556.1, from coordinate 132,316 downwards.
GTTTCCAAGTTTAGGCTTAGTGTACAATTTCGCTAGATTTGTTTGCGGGAGCGACGGTTACAAATCCGTCCAAACATTCTACCCAGGATTGGCAATAAATATGATATAGAGCAGTAGCAGTAAAAGCAGACTCGATTCGTGAGATAAAACCTATCCACTATAACACGATCTATTGTCTTATAGACCTTTCTGGAAATATTTCAATCATGCAAGAGTAGCTGTCAAGTCATACTTGGCTGTCGATTTAAGCATAGTTTGCGATGGATTCGGTTACTTTAAGCGCCTCAAGAGTGGAATTGCATAAAGTAACGAAAATCTGCAAAATACCGCAAAAATATACCAGGCCTACATTCAAAAGCTAAGGGTTTACTAGAGCTGGTGTATTAATTTCACAAAGCAAATGCTGCTAGCAAAAAACGCATTTTTACTCATCCTTAGCATCACGCAATTGTTGCAAGAAGGATTAACCAGGAGTAAGTGATTTAGTAATGAATAAACTTGACGAAATTCCACGAAGATTTAGCTTACTTTTTACGCAGCAAGTCCTTCAGCAGATGTGGCAGGAATAAGTTGGTCTGAAAACTAAAGGCTATTAGAAGCGCCAAAATGATAAAAAAAATATAAAAACGCCAAGCTGGTTGCCGTTTAAAAGAGGACCCAGTGTTTAATCAATCCAAGGCCATTTTGGTATAAAAAAAATTCAAAAAAGTGAAGTATATCTCAAGTAAAAGGATGCAATCCTCCCTTCTAAGAAATTGCACTTGCTAAAGCAATGATACCTTAAAAGTGACACAGCAGCAGGGCATTTGAATGCAGGGGTCGGCCAGCAAATCTGAGTAGGAACGGTCCACTCGCAAGTAATCACTCTGAACAGTTACAAAGACGGCTTTGTCGGGGAAAATGACTAAGAAAGGGGAGAAGGGATGAGATAACCCCGGGGGTAGTAGAAAAAATGAAAAAAAAGTTTACGCACATCCAACCGCAGACATTTCTGCTCGCTTAAAACATCAACACTTCATAAGAAGTTTATTATTTTGAGCGAACAGTTGAAAGCAGCTATTGTAAAAGTGGTAAGCATTTGTCAAACCACATGTCAATTAGCAGCAATACTTAATAACTTAAAACTTGATTCAATGTCTCACCCAACGGATACGAAAGTTCATCCAACCCAAGAGAAACCATCACACGTCTGGAGGCTTTCAAAGCAGTTCCAAGGGGAATGTACACCCCAGGAGACTTCTTGTCCACACCTGAGGGGAGTGGAACCTCAGACGCACCTCCAGAGGACCGTCGTACCGAGCTGGTGTCTAGAGGCAACCAGATGCGCATTCCATCGGCACCGCAGAAGAGCCATATTGAGTCGCGAAGGAGAGGCGGAGGGGTGGAGACATAAGTCCCATAGCGTTCCTTTGCCAGGGGGAAACCCCTCGTCTCCCTGCAGCATCTATCATCCTCCTCTTCCTCTTCATCGTCACTGAAGTCGAGGACTTCTGCGGGTCTTTGGATAGATGATGTGCAAGGTGTGTTTGCTGTCGGAGACCAGAGCAACTCAACTCTGGAGGCAATTAGAGTTGGACTGAAGGTATCTTGCTAAGGAGAAGGCCGACATTTGCAATTAGTAACCACCTAGCAACATTTTCTTAACACGCGCAATCATTGTTGACTCATCTAGGATCGCTCTAGGTGCATTACTGCCATCTAATCATTCATCTAAAGCAAAATTCAATTAAAACTGTTAGCCATGACTAACAATTTCCATGGTACCTTCCGTCTACTAATTTAAACTACATAATTACAGAATTCTACTTAATAAAAACGAATACCCCATGCAAACGTCTTGCCATTTTAATTTTAGAGCGTGCAGCTTTTCACCGACAACCAGAAAAATGATGATTGTGATTAAGGGCAGATCGCCTGTATATCTCTGTTTTCTGTGTTTGTTCGACATCTTTAAAGCTGATGCCCTCTACAGAAAAAACTAAGGAGGCGCCAAAATCTCATACAACAGCGAAATTATTGAAGGCTTCTTCTGGGAGAAACTTGCGGATACCTTGATCATGGATTAATAAGGGACTGCAATAACTCCTTTTAGTGCTTTATTTTCCGGTTCAAAACGACCTTTATTGGTGATCCTCCTACTATTTTTCACGCTCGTTTATGGAAAATCACTGCTGTTCTGATAATGTTACAAAATTTTCCCTCACTGGAAACAAATCAACACAGAGAGATCCACCGACCTTGATAATACGGCATTAGGTAACCCATTACTTTGTAAGCCTCCAGTATCTGCCAACACACTCTTTCATTTAATAAACTCGGAATAGTGGCGAAGAGATTTCTACCGGAGGGTCTTGCCAAAGAGAAAGTCGAAAAGCCCAGTAAGGTCAGCCTGCTATTGAAACCTGATATTTTTACTTTTCTCTATTAAAAGTGCCCCGATGTGTACCAGTCCTCGCTCGTGGTGACGTCATAGGTTATGGGTGCTTCTATAGAAGAACACATAGGATCAGGCACCAAACAAGTTGCAGGCTACAGAAATGACAACATATGCAAAATAACGATGAAATATGTCGAAGGATGCTGGAGGTGCCTACAATTCCAAAAAGTGGTCCAATTCAAGGCCATGAAATCTGAAATTTTATACTGCTATGACTTATCAGCTTTTTGATGACCTTGCTTTATGAGCAATGCCATTTCCATTGGTTCTCAAGGTCACTCAAAAGTTATAAACACACACGACAGTCTTTAGACTGAGGCTTTTCCTTTTACATGGATGGAGACATAAGTAGCCAAGTGTTTGGCCAATCTACCGAGGGTGGCTGGACAGTATTAGCATTACTTGTCCGTGTCCGTAATCCTATACACGTGTACACATCAAATAGCGTCTCTATACACCCTGATACGGCTGTTGAAAAAACAAATCACCCAACTGATTAACTATTCATGATTCATTGAGGAAGATGTATGTATGACAGGAATGAAGTCAGATGGATAGATGAATGAACAAGAAGATAGCCTGCCTTTGATACACTCTATATCTTTGTAGATTACTTTTAGTGTCATCAATGTGCCCAGTTCAGAACGATTCTGCAGATGGAACTGCTCCATTGCAAAATCCAACGAAAAATAGAAAAAAACAAGTGTGGGCGCCACTGTCAAACTTGGCAGTAAATTCATGTGACTGTTTTGAATCCGTAAATGAGGCCAAAAATCAAGCCCATCAATCAAAATGGCACTAGACGTCTCAGTATTCCTTTTCACCTTAACACACAATCGTGTTGTTGATATGTTTTAAATGAAAAACATGGAACAATATGAAGTTCACAGGAAATCCAAAAAAACTGCGATTTTATCAACAGCGGTCGATGCGATTGGCCCTAGTGTAACTAATTCGCCATTAAAAGTAGTCGGTATATGGTCAATCGTAGCTTTAGTACGTACTTATCAACCTGTAAAACAGGTCTTTCGATTCAAAATCAAAGACATCGCGTATATACGGACCGCAATTCAGGTAGACTTCTACGAAAGTAGCCGATTGACGTGACAACGCAAAAAAAACATTCATAGGCGAAATTTAGTGGTGAATAGGGATCTCACATATTTCCTTGTGTTAGTGTCCTTCTTTCCACCAAAACCGAAAAAGCCGGCAAGCGCAGAGCTGGTGTCACCACTCTGGAGTCCAGTGAGCGATGAGCGGAGGTTGGGAAGGAGGAGGAGGTTGCCGGCGTAGGTGGCAAGGAGGGTACTGTCCTCCGTCTCCGCATTTCGTGCCTGCCGAGGAGTCTCATCTGACGGTGGGAGAGGAAAAGGAGAAATGCAGTAACATGACCGTAAGTTTCATCATGGGACCAATGCAATTAGATCAAAATATGAACAGCATCTGTCCGATGTGCAAAAGGAGAAAATTATGATCTGGCAGGCGTTTTTACCACAAATTATTAATATGAGGAATGGGAGCCAAAAATAAGTCGAATAATGACCACCCAGAGGTTTGAACAAAAGCCTGATGACATTGTTGGTCCAAACACGATGAAAGATTGGAAACGATGGGTTAAGCTAAATGAATCGACACTGATCATACATTCTGATAGTTTTGGCAACAAAAACTACCCGCACTAATGCCCGAGCCTCTTAAAAATTACACTGATTATGAAATAGCAAACTAACTATGATTTGTGTGAGACAGTACGCTGGAGGAATGAGAGTGCAGTGAGAAGGGAAGTATCCGAGTGAGACAGACAGCATGGGGGAAGAATGAGGCGAGATTGAAGGTTGAGTGCGGAGTCATCACGACTTCTAAAAGGAAAAAAGAATATTGATTGGTGTCAGTGCCCTGACTATGAGCGAATCCGATGCTGTATTTAGAAGTCACTCAACAGGCATGGATGTGACCAATGAACACAGAGGCGCACTATGGTTCAAGGAGCTCTGTACTAGCAGGTGAGAGCATTTTAATTCCAATCGGCCAAACAAAATGCCTGACCAATGATAAAGATGAATATTTATGAGCTGTAGCGAAAACAAAGGACATATTTAAACTATACATTGAGCAGCACCAGCTATGCGTACATTACTATTCAAGCGATGTTGGAACATTTGAATCAAAGTTTAAAAGATGATAAAGAGAAGCCTGCAGTTGCGCATTAAGAGGAGAATTAAAAAACCAGACGCCTTAGACCCAGTGACTAGGCACAAATCGGGTGTTGAGGCACACTCTGAAGGCAAAGTAGCTAACTACATCCTGCGTTAGCACTAACAGTATCCACTGAGGCTGCATGAGGTCTGATTAACCGACTACAGTGGTAGCTTCATAAACTGCCTACCGTGTGGTTTAGGTCCGACAGAGAGGTCAAACGACCGATAATGGCTATCGGTGGAGAAGATAATCAGACAGTTCCCCACGATATCAAGTAAAAGAGGACGGATAGAGTTTTCCAGAGTCACAATTGAGGCAAAACGATCGTCCACTTTCTCTGTGGTAGGATAGCATCGAATCTTGTGGAAAAGGAGGAAAAGAGGGGTTTATTTAGAACGAAAATCTAAGTCATAAGTAGGAAATAGTAAAAAAAGGCGTACCAACCTCACAGTGGCTCACGACGTAGTTAAACGCAGAGAAGCAAATGAAGCGTCCCCACCAGGCCAAACCTGCATGGACCTCAAATGTCTGTTCCTAAAGCATGGCAAAATTTATTCAGGACTAAAACTTCAATCCTATACGTTGATTATTATATGGTTTGATAGAGATCAATCTATAAAAGATGCGCAAACATGTTTTACCACAGCAATTTAAGGACCAAATTCAGGGCAAACTAAGTACAAAAATTGGTGTGATTACCTTTTCCAAGATCAAATTAGCTTTTCTTAATGTCCCGTAATGAACGCCCGCCTTTATACTACCAGGGTTTCCGTTTTAGCAACATTAACTAGCCCCCTTAGTTGGAGTATCGCTATTTACCGTGAATTCTAAACAGACTTCCACCTGATCCAGATACTTTTCTATACTTTTAAAAGGAAAGAGTAAATAATATCTCGGTCCCAATTGGTTAAAGTAAAACTGTACCCACAGCATTCTCTCAGCTTGCGCGACATAAAAGTTCACCTTCGTGATCACTGGTCTATTTCGGTTGAAAAACGTTCTCAAGAGGTGAAGGATTCGATTTAAGTCCGATTAAGCTTGAACAAATTGAATTCTGTCATACTATTCGAGTGGTAACCCCATCTGCAACAATTAAGACAGTTTGAGGTGTAATGGAATGAATAGTTCTGACTGTAACACCTGCATACACTTAGCCTTCCCCCACGGCAATCTAAGCGAGTTTCGTCCAATTTTAGGGCTTGGCAATGCCCACTCATGTTCAAAGGATTGAAGTGGATTTTTTCCCCAAAATCCATTTAATTCTAAAAGAAATAATCCTCCAACACCCATTTCTACCATTTCCCCTAAACTTGTGAGAATGTGCCCTGCAATAAGGCACACATTTTCACCAAATAAGGTGGCCAGAGGAATACGAGGAAAAGTTTAAGTTTAGAATACCGCCGGTGATTAATTAAATTAGAGATCTTGTCCACAACTGTTGAAGCTGTCGATTTCACAGTTTTTATTCTCTAATAAACTTATTTAATGTCGACGGGTAGTATGTAGAAGGGCTCACCAATCCCAGAGACTATCATATTGGAACTCTTAGAAACTCCATCCACAGTACTCATTATTATCTGCCAGTTAGAGGCATCGCATTCCCTTTTATTCACCTGAGAAACGTTGCCAAAGAGGCGCCACCGGAGAGAAGACAGCACGCAGACAGCAAAGCCCCGAGAACCCGCAACGACAACCTGGTTGCCTTGCGAATTTAGAGCGGCAAACTACAAAAGAAAGGTAAGACAACATTCACTTCCAGCTGTACGTGAAACACGCTTCCGGCTACCCACACCTCAGCAACGTAGGTATGGCATAGGCAATTTCGAAGTACCAACCTTGACACTCGGAGCTAAGTATTCTGCACTTTTGCACTCGATTGTTAAATATGTATCCGTGCAGACAGTCAGAAATTGCAATAAAAAGTCCGACTGCCTAACGTCTGACTAATTAATAATGCCCACAGAGAAAGAGAACCTGGAATAATACCAGAATGGACATTGTGGGTGAATTAATCGTGAACTGCGGAAGAAAACATAAAAATATTATTATTATTTTTGCAGTATGGCTAGACTGCTGTTAGCACATTGAAACAAATAAGCCAAGTTGAGGCGGCAACCCATCGTCATCGACGGTACAAACACATATCGTAAGATGCAATCACAGGTACTAAATGCGCAGTCAGTGTCATAAGGACCTCATACCTTATATTTATGAGAAACTGACGAATTCGCTTTTGGGTCTCCAAACAACAGTAAGAATAATACAAGCATTTACTAATCCACATCATACGCATTAAACGAAAAGATTTATATCCATGTGTAACTTGGCCGAAAATGTGTTTGCAATTGTGGCTGATACAACCTAAACCGAACCTACTTCGGTTAAAGCCCTATAAATCCCATCACTTAACTATTTTGCGCAATGTCAATAACATTTATCCCAATTTTCCCATTTCAAATCATCAGAGAAATTCCGTAATGGAATTTAACACCTGTTGCAATCGTACTGAGAGCCCCACTTAAGAACACCGGTGGACAAAAGGGATATAGATAAACTTCAAGGTAACTAGAAGGTGATCGTTCTCGTTGAAATCACACCATGCGCTATAACAATTTCCTACTAACTGTTCTTTCAAGTAGGTGGATTTGCAGTCTCAAGTGGTATCGAGAGCTGAAACCTGGTGGATGCGCATTACACGTTTGCGATACAAAGCACCTCAGATTGTTCTGCTGAAATAATGAATGGTATATAAAACTGCCACTTTAGTATTAATCATATCTAAAATTGATAATAGACTTGAGGTCTGACCATCTATCAGTTTTTATAGTAATGAGCACAAATTCTCAATTTCAACAGCCATTAGCTACAAAAAATGTCACAAGAGTAGGTTTATTTCATATTCGAATTGCCAAAACACGGTTGGCGCATAACCTAGCTACTTTTGATAGTCACATATGTGATGTTAAGTCAAGAAAGGTATTTCATTAGACTGATTCAACAGTGGCAGACTGGTACGATGAAAGGACAAGCCAATTACGTGAAAACTCGACCTAGTGCAAGAGAGCCTGCCGCAGTTGATCGGTGGCGCTTTGCGTGCGCGTTTAGGGGCCATGTATTGAACAACCGTGGTAAGTGACTCAATTGTAATTTCTACATCAACTTTATCGAATGCACAAAGCCCCACGGACTTTGGCCGTCAAAAAAGATGAAAGCGAAGCCACATTGAGCAACCAGTCTTCTGGACTAGAGCATCAGGCGCCGTTCCAAAAAATCCTATATTATAGGTGAAAACTAGAGCCCTGTGGGTTCCGCGGTTGAGACATATAGTATGAAAGGATCAGAACGTGCCTAAGGCAAAAAGATGTGGCATATTATGTAGAGGTGATTTAAGTACCCATCCCATTACATCTCTGACGGTATTTGGAAGTAAAGATCAACAAATGCAAGACAAAGGAGTCAATTCAATAGGAATGATGAGAAGGAGCATACCTTGAGTGGAAAGTTGGCTCGAATGTAGGCCAAGGGCAAAGGAACATGGAGCATGGTTCGTCGGGAGTGTAGAAAACGTCGAATGGTGACCATAAAAGCGTCCGGTGTGCACAGTAGAAGATGTAGGTGGTTGTCCTAAACCCAATAACAACCACTGCAGATCTTCAGTCATGCTTAAAGGAGTCAATAAATCAGATTCAACTTATATAGAATCCGACTAAAAAAAAACCGTGTTTCCAAATCATGTAAGCCTTTTATCGCATATCTTTAAGGGGCCAGTCTAGTGGCATGGCATTCGAAAACACTGCAAACAGTTGACATGGGATGGATTCGATCAACGAAATGCAAGATCAAAAATGTACCACCTCCAGAAGAGTTAATTTGATTCCAAACCTAAGGGAGACAAAGGTGTACCGACTGAAAAACGGAAGATTAAGCGAACCTCTGTTGGGTTGGAAGCAAGAACCGACTTGGCCAAATGAAAAACCATGAGGAAGTTGCGATTGTGGTCACCACTACCACCATCAAGATGCAGATCGGAGCGCATTTTCGCCACATTTTTGGCCACCTGAAGCTGTGTTTGAGGCAGAGGGTTGCAGCTGTGCAAAATTCGCTCCTTGAAGGCGTTCAAACACTCCTCCCGCGCACGGCGATCCTGATCGTCGACGAAGGTGGAAATTGTCCACAAGTGGAACCCCTTCAGTGTCCAACACTGGAAAAAAGTAATTATTTTGTTTGTTGTCCTGAGGCGGAGACCTTGGGACTTGAGTTTTCACTTATCATTTTGAATTAAACGGTATTAAACATAAGTGATAATTGTGACAATGTTTAAAGTAGTCAACAGCTCACAAAGTTGAGGGGAGCAAGGAAGCGGGTGACTTCAGTTTGATCAAGAAGGGTGGAGTAGAGTAATGAGCCGAAAACACTCCACAGAGCCATACCATGAGTGCTCCACGCCACAGCAAGGCAGTAACCGTCGGGTGACCATGCCAGTGTCTTCACAGAGTCTGGCATCTTGTCGATACCTAGGAGGAGGGAGGTCAAGTGAAGATATCGGCAGCTGTGAAATAAAGGTGGTGAGATTGACTTGTCGCACTTTACAGAATTCATATAATTTATGTCAATTCGATCATAACATCCCCATTAAAACTGAACTTGTGCGCCATCCAAAATCTTCCTCGAAACCATTTTCGTGAAATGGGGCCAATCAGACTAAAAGGGGTTGAAATTGCATTTTCCAACTAGCCCGTTTATTGGCCTACATTTCTTCAGAAAATCTACCTTGTAATCTTTAAAAATGTTCATTTCCACATAAAAATCTTTAAAAAAGGTAGACGTGGGGAAAAACCTGTTTATGAGATCACTAAGTATCAGAATTGGACCCTACCCAAGTGTTTTCCTCCTTCTTGATGCAATGGATTCTAATTAAGTTTCGTTACAGTATTTTCTTCAACCAACGAGCATGCTTTGAATTCACTTCAACTGTAGCGGATTAACAATGGTATTTGGCAGCATGAGCTACTAGAATGCATTTTCTGTCAGAAACAAGCTCCAGTAATTAAGGAACAAAAACCTTCACACGGAGCCCTGCCAAGCATTAGGGATATGCCTGCTAGGTACAGGTATGCAGTTTAACTAAGAGACCTGGCAAACGATAGGATAAATGGCTACAGTGTTAACAACGAAGTCACCTAGATAAGTTCAAATTACGCAAATTAATGAGCCATTTCAACTAAGAATTCGACAAGAATGAGTAATCAGCAGCACAAGAATACAGAAAAGCACAAATAAATTGTGTGCTTAGCTGAACCGTCCCCGTATTTTTTGGCAACGACAACTTACCATGCCTGACAGGATCAGGAAGGCGAAACTTCAGCGAGCTAATGGGCATGTTGGACGTCTCCTCCAAGTGATAAAAGGTTATTTGACCCCTGAAAAAGTGATTAACTGCGTCTGACAGACACAAACTCACTTAGAGGTTCCAACGGCGAAGCCTCGAAATCGACTATTGACAGAGATGGCAGAAGGATCTTCCACAGAGGTCAACCAAATCACCCTTATGCACTAAGACCGAATAAAAGAGGGGAAGGAAACTCAAACAAACCTCAGGAATCAGTCTAGATAGGGGAAGGATGACCAAGAGCAGTCTACGGTTTGTGAGAGTGACAAGAAAGCCGCCCAATGTGGGTGCCCAGTGAAAATTCTGGCAGTTCACAGACAGGTCAATGTGACTCGTAACTGAAAAGATAGCAGAAGTCGGAGGAGGGGTGTTACCTGCATTGCTACCGAACTCCGATTGAATGGCAATGGCATGAAGATCAAAACCCTCTTGTTGCAGCACCTCCCCGAGCCAATTGAGACAGAACACACGACCGCTCCTGTCTCCGGCGATTATTTTACTGCAAGTTGGAATGCAACTATGGAAGAACGGTTACTTACTGAGACCACAGACTCACCAAAAAAACTGACCCAATTTCTGCAAGGATTTTACCGATTTTACCGTTATTTCATAGTGGATTCGAGCAGATCTGTGGAAATGGTTAGTAATTTTCCGAACCCTTCACCTACTTTTCAAGATCTAGTTGGTCTAATTCTCTCAGTGACAAGTAGACAAGAAATAGGAATCCTAAGTCAGTCTAGGAAAATTAGAGTGGTGTAAGAAGGTAGTTACTCTAAGAAGAAGAATATCACTAGTGCTATTCCAGGCGATATACACAAAATTTCCACCGGCTTCCACAGACTGAGGTTTGTGTCGATACAGGCCGAGAAGGGTCAGTGACTGAGAAATGAATGATCATGGAGTGTCTACCTTTTGACAGTGAAAGTAGACATCATTATTCACAGACACGGCAATGAACCTGCCGTCATCAGTGGAGGCAATTGAACAAGTAAGGTCATTGGGTAGGTCAGTAAGAATTGTGGGCGAGTTCGTAAAGTAGTACATTACACCACCTTAAAGAGAGAACCGGTTATTTGCTGAAAAATGATTCATGAGTTATGAAAGCGTAAACAAAGTACTCGAGTTCCAAAACAACAAACCTCAAGTAGACTAAGTATATTCGAAATTACCAGAGCGAAAAAATTCAAGACAATAGCACAGTGACGGAGCCAACCAATGGGTACGCTTTTCAGCCTTAGTGCATCAAGGGATAGACAGATTAAAATCTCAGGTGATAATCATCTTAAACAGAAGGTGAGCGACAGGTATGAATGAAATTACCGATATCAGAGAAGCACGGCCCAAAGATGCAAAACTATTCAGAGCTACACTCCAAAAGGCACTTATATCGACTTAGAGAAACTCAATAAAGGCCAAAGCTCTTTCTTTTAAGCTCCTCCAGTGAATAGTGACTAGACAGAAGGCTAGTCACATCCACGTTCTTAAAAAGGCAACGGTGGGATAGAAAAACGGACCTGGTTGGCGAACAAGGGTACTACAACAAGTAAGAAACAGAAAAATCTATTTATTTAAAGTTGAGTACTTCGAAAATCGGAGAACAAATAAGGTTACTGCATGGAGAAAGCAACAACATTCCACAAATTCATTACCCGATTACATCGGTCTGAGCAAATTGCGCGGCACATATTAGGGCTAATAAAAAGATTTTGGAGGAGCCAATTATCATTAAACGTAGTGTTTAGATAGTCGCACCTAGCAGTGAGCACTTATGGAATCGTGGGTGGTAAAATAGCATCATGCATAAACATTTTATGAAAATTACACAATCGAAATGAGTTAGAGAACAAAATATTGTAAAGCGTCAGGAATTTGAGCCATTGCATATACCGTAGATTTTTAAACCCTTAATTATATGATATATGTTTTGCCAAAAAAGCATAGGTATAAGTTAAAGAAATACTTTAAAGTGAACAGAAATCACGCTTTTATTATGCTTCATAGTGAACAAATGCATTTATTAACCTCACTTTCATTAATATACATCAGAAAGTTAAAGTTTTTGGTGTTTTTGCATTTTTATGGTTTGCAAAGTTTATTTCAAGTAGTTTTTGGTTTTCAGACAGTGTTTATGACGATTTATTTTATTAAATGTGGCATCTTAATGCAAACCCGAACATGAGAGAAGGCGTCATACCTAGGCTCACTGTATATAATCCGTCAGGGCTGATGGTATGGCTCTGATGTTAGACCGCCCGGCATTGCAATGTCGGGAACCCCAAATCGCCCGTTTCCGAATCCGGGAGTTAATCAACGAACGTATTGCAAAGCCCCTCCCCACTTATGAACGTCGTCCACGGCGTACCTCCTGCACATCGCAACGTAATCGATGCTGTGCAAAACATCCAAGACCCGAGCGTTCCAGCTGTCGATGTCTAATGCCATCGAGAAGATGCTTGACTGTAAAGCCACTGATCCCTTACAAGTACCCATAGCTAGATGCGTAAGCACTGGTCCAAAAGCAGAATTTTGTAACAGAGGACGGACTTTAACATGGTTCCGTGGGAGTAGAGTTATACTTCTATTCCTCCTTGCCAAGCCGTTCTCCACAACTATCTAGTTTCCACCCGGCTAGCAAAATGTCAACCAGTAACGCGTGTTTTCATATTTAATGCCTTCATGCAGGCACGGTAGGCAACTCTGTAATGAAACTTCAGTTGGTTCACGGCTAGTGCCACTTTCGTTGTTAATAGCATTCCTGCAGACATCGAGACTAGGATGGTTGCCGTAAGTAGATGTCATTTTCAGTCCTTCTGTGAGGGGCCGCTGCCAATTTGATTATACGCGTCGTGTGTACTTCTTCCACCAGCTACGGTCTATCATCCAGCAGTAGAAATAAAGATAATTGCCCTTCACAATCGGACAGGCTCTCCTCTGTTACAAGTGTAGCGAACCGAGATTTTTATAAAGAATACGGAAGGTACAATACTTGGGCAGAACATTTACTTTCGATATACAGTAGGGCTTGAGGCTAGTGGCATGGCTCGGAGGCCAGCCGACCCAGCGAAGGCGCGATGGAGGACATCCAAATTGACACCTTTCCCAATATCGAGAGTTAAACAACCAGCCTTTTGCAGTAATACTGGGACAGATGATGTGTTGCTGATGTATATAAGGATTGGAGGGCTATTGGCACGGCCCGGAGGCCATGCCACCCAGGAGAAGCGCAATCGCTGAGCCCTAAGTGTCCTTAAAACCAGAATGAAACATTAAGCAAATAGTTGAAGCATTACAGTAATGTGCATTTAAAAAAGTAGAAAATGGTTTAAGATCCCATGACCTAAATAGTTCATGTCCGTATTGAAATGCCTAGGCACTCTAGCTAAGACAAATTTTACTTCCATTCCGTCGAGTGTCCCTCGACCCATGCATAGAGCCTCCCAGCTCTTCTTCACATTCACCATATATAATTTTGCTCGAATACCCCGCTTAGAGAAGAATCACTGAGTTAACTGACTGAACATACGTCATCTAATTTGAGGAAGAAGTGTACTTTAGACGAGCATGAGGCTGACCACTTTACCCCGTTCATGACATTACCATGGGAACGAAGGCCGAGGTGGAAGAAAACATGGTGAAATGATCTATCAGTATGCTTTGGCTTAGTTTCATTTCAAATAAAACAAGGACACTATAACTTATGCAGATTCTCACTAAGGCAAATGAGTAGCAACATTGTTTGGCCACTGATTCGTAATTTTGACTTTTGGGACTTCATTTTTGCGCACTGTTATACCGTAGAGTGTTGTTAAAACTCACTACAAGAATGTATTCATTAATAAAATTGGGTTATATCGTGCGGCACTAAAGTGTAATAGACTACATTGCGTCTATTTGGAACGAGTTAAGTCCACTCTCTAAATATTATGAAAGATACATAAGCATGAAGTTTTTGATGGGTTACGTTTAAGCAAGTTTGGTAGGAAATCTATGGCTTCCTGAGTTAAAGAGCAACTGAGACGGCTTTAAGGATGTATCCTCTAGCGGAAGGGCAATCTGCAAGGACGGAAATGCCTATATAATTAAACCTACGGTAAAGCAAATCACCAACGCGCTTTTTGTTCCATGAAGGGTTGAACGACTTTCCTGCGAGTCGGAGAGTAAACAATTAAAAGACGCTGTACCAGTTAATCAATTCGACATGTATCCGCTGTCTACGATTAAATGCTGTCAAGACTTTAAACAAAGTTCCGCAATGTAATCCTCAAAACTAGTGCAATGCCTATCGGCAATTACACTGGAAGTAGGCTACTTACACTGTGTGAACTTAACGGTTAATCTCATGCTAGAAGTCGACTGATTTCACACAAGGGTTGTAATACCTCGTGGTAATGCTTTCAGGAATCGTAGTGTCTATCCTGCAGACGCAGAAGCCTCGATTTGATGAATAATTAAATGTGGTTTCATATAAAAATGGACGCTTTTCTTGTTAGCCTAACAAAGATTGAACTCCCTCAAAACATCGTGAGGTGAAATAAGACGACATGGATTATGAAAATTACTCCAAACACACCGGATGATCGGTTTTAGTTCAGTGAAAAAGTTGGAGTACTCAGGAGTGGCCTGCGGGTCGGCAGAAATTAAGCGCTCCAATGCTTCAATGCCGTTCAAGATGCGACGGAGGAGTGTCGGTGGTGATGATGACGACGACGCCGAAGAAGAAGGAATGGCATCAATGCCATTGGTGGGATGGACACCCGTTTTGAGCAGAAGAGAGAAGACGCTAATGACGGCCTCTTTGTCCATCTGAAGAATGGCTACGATGAGGGTCCAACAAAAGAGGGCCTCTTCTGAAGGGCCAAAAAACGACTCGGGAGTCGGGGGCTTAAGCTCGCGAATCACCATAAGGAGATGATTCAGGAGCAGAAGGACCTGTTGCTGCGCTCGCAACGCCTCATAGAAAGTGGGAGCTTCCTCAGTCGAGTTATAATGCCTATTATAAAAGCAGATAAAAAAAGATGCATAAAGCATTGGCAATGTTGATGGTGGTAATGAAGGGTAGATTTGGTCAAACAGCATCAGGGCCAAGCATCGAAGCTTACTTACCTCCATTTAAATAACTCTTGCTAATGTTATTTCATACCAATGAGTACGAAATTTGCATGGCTCATTAAGAGCTACGGTAACTCAATGAGGTGGAAGAGGAGATAATTTTGAGTTCATACACTTTTTAGTGATTTCATTTCTTTTTTTAGTATAATGGGGAGTTATCGTCACCATCAAAAGCACAAATTCAGTTAAGTCTACGTTTCTTGCCATACTTGGAATACAGATTGTCTAACCGATATATTAATAAATACACAGGTTAACTCGGAATGTGGAATTCAAATTCAAAAGTGAGCTAGCTACACAGGAGGGAAAAAACAATGGAGGCCTTTCAGATCACACGTGAACAGGTGTCAGATATTCCATTTTACCACGAAACACAATCCACTTGAATATTCTCTTAAAAACTCTTCATTTTTGGCCTGTTGATATTCACCAGTAGCGGAAGATGGATGAAGTACTACTTTAGAGGGACAAAATTGAACCCTGAGTATGCACACAATCACACTCAACATGTTGCGGAATTCTCAATGGCAAATATCATTTGCGTGCAAAAATAGCGTTTCCTCAGACCATTTACAAAATAGTGAATGAGAGCATTGCCAACCTGAGTGGAGTACGAAAGCAGCACAATTCCGATCGAGTAATGTCGAATTCCTGCACCAATAGCACATCCCACTTCAAATACTGCATACACATTTGAAAGGCAACTGACAATATTTATGAACTTTATGAAACAAACTCACCGTATAGACGAATAGGTCTCCGAATTGGCAATGGAATCTGTCCTCATGCCATTGACAGCTTGTGCAAAGCCTGGTCTCTTCTGTGTACAGGCAAGAACATCCTCTTTTTGAATTCCAATGGACAGGAACCAACCAAAATCGGAGTGCAGACGAAGAAAGCACCGTGGCCAGTCATCTACATGCATTACGTGCTCGCTAAAATAAGAAAAAAAACTATCTTAGTAACACAAGCTCTTAGTGAGGAGGAGCATGTACGAGATTGGAGAGCACACCGATTGGCTAGGAGCCACTGAGGCAGAAAGGAGTTGAGAGCCTCTGCCGGTTCCGACAGACCGTCCTGCATTGTGAAAACGGGGACTTGGAGAGAAGACGGGGGCGAAAGATTGGCAAAGATCTCCTCCAGAGACTTCCATGAACCCTCTTGCAGGAAACGGCATTTGGTGTGTTCCACAAAAGTGTCCACTTCGTTGAGCACATCCTTTGAATGCTCGGAAAGCGCTGTGTTAAGGCAAAGTTAAACACCTGGGATTTCAATCGAAAGAATTCGTCTTATGAATAAAAAAATTTTCTTATTTCGAGGAAAAAACGCGGTGGAAGTGTGCGTATGGACAAGACTGTATAAGCAAAGAAGAACTCACTTGTGGCCTTAAGGAAGCGCCTAAGATCCCTCACATGATGCCACTGAGACTGCCTAATCGCCGTTTCGAGGAGGAGCAGAGCACACTGAAAGCAGGCATAAACGAGCATGCTGATGCGACAGAGTTGAGAAGTCGCTTGGCGTCTCAAGTGCTTGACACAATAATTGGCATTACAGAACATGAAACATCCGTAAACCTACGACCTCGTCTTCTAACACACTTTAGTTTGGTATTTTCTGGTTTTCACATGATAGGGACGTTGTATCGCTACTTCTAACACTTCGTTTGACATTATGAGCCCTTCGGCTTAATATTTTTACATGGATGTATTGTGGAGTCATTAAATAAACCCGAATGACTCATGTTCCTCTTCAAATCTGAGCTATACTTGGGAACAATACATTAGAGAATGTTCATAAAATTATTATTATTTATCAAAGATGTGATTGAAGCGAACTTTGGAAACGAAATCATACCTAAGATTACAAATAATATGAAAGATGATAAGGGACTCCTCTCGGCAGTTTTTAACTTTCGTCAGGCTCAACAAAAATTATCTGAAACTTAACACATGGAAGGCTTTTGGTGGATCTGGTCCAGCTACGGATAGCGAGGAGCACGCCTCAAGCAAATGGGTGAAGTTTGAATGTAGTACAAACAGCCCTACGTAAACTACAAACCAAGAAAGGATTTTGAAAACCCGTTGTCTAAACTTTTAATAAACCTGACTGGATTGGCACCTGAAAGTTGTTAAGAACGACCTCGATGATTTCATTCCCTTTCACCCACCATGCTTCTTCGTTGCTGCTGAAATGGTAAAACCTCTTTGGTGGTAGCTAGGATACATAATGCAAGGCTGTTTTACATACGTCAAAAGCTCTTCACCGAACATCAAGAATAATGGAAATGCCAATCCGTACTTGTTTGCATGTGGCCTGCGTCTCAGAGTTCTGTAGAATGACCAAACAGGAAGCCGCAGTATCCAACTGCTCCAAGGAGATGGCGTGGTCAAAGATGTCCTTGGGTCGTCTTCCGAGGGCGCAGAAGAGGTAGCGCCACCATGTGACCTCAGTCTTGCGGGTGCACTGCACAACCACGTCGAGGAAGTGTGGAAACTGCTCGACAAAGGCTGTCACTTGGGGCAATAGAGGATCTAAAAGGAGAATTAAAGTAGCAATCTCCTTCATTAACTAAAGCAAACTTATCAGCAATATCGTAGCATCGTAAAAAGATCAGTTTAATAGGTAATGATGCTAATCAGACGATGGTTTGGCGTCTCAAAAGGAAATTAGATTAAGGGTACAGCTAAGGATAGATTAGAAACCGGAGAACCAACCGTCTGCAACAGGATGCGGACAGTTCTACCGGTAGGTGAGAAATCTACCCAAATACAGAGGTTAGATTTGGCATGATAATCTATCAAATCAGGAGAACTAAGTGCTCAAACTAAAATTGGACCTCCAAGTACGGTGACCAGGGATTATAAAAAAGAGCAAAATTCTAAGAAACGATATGAAAATCCCAAAAAGAGCAGATGAAACCCCCTTTTACTCTACAAAACTAAACGGAAGTAAACAAAATGAGCCCACTTCAACCCAAATAACTACCACAGGATCCAATAACTTTGAGTTTGGGATCCAGTAACAAATAGGAGTAGTATAGAGAGGTCCTACTGAAAGTACCCGTCAATGAAGGGCGAAAATTAGACATTCGACTTGTATGGTGGCACAAGCATTTAGAATAAACGGCTGCGAAAAAAAAACAGAAAAATCACAAGAAGTTGCATTAATGTGGACTAGCAGCTCATGAGAAACTGACCTGGAATGGGATATTTGGATGTCGCCTCTTCTTCGAGAACCTGATGAAGGAGCAATTCAAGAATATGCTGGAAGTAGGGCAGGTACTGGTAAGCGGCGGCAAGGTCATAGGCCACATCTGACAAGCTGAAATAAACAAACAACAATCAACACTACTAAGGAAATCGGAGAAAAGAATTTCACATTTAGCGAAGCTGGATCCGAGGTTACAAAGGCCTGTTTTTAGTAAGTCAAAAATAAATTATTCAAAAACGAATGAATCCTACCACCTCAACAGCAGCGTGGGAAAAAAATGGAACTGAAGGCATCGCAGTAAATGGAATTTTTATATTTTATTAAGTATTAAATGAAATATTTAAACGTCCAAGCGACATGGCAATTAGTTGACACAACATCTGCCAAATATGGCAAGCGAGTTTCCAAGTTTAGGCTTAGTGTACAATTTCGCTAGATTTGTTTGCGGGAGCGACGGTTACAAATCCGTCCAAACATTCTACCCAGGATTGGCAATAAATATGATATAGAGCAGTAGCAGTAAAAGCAGACTCGATTCGTGAGATAAAACCTATCCACTATAACACGATCTATTGTCTTATAGACCTTTCTGGAAATATTTCAATCATGCAAGAGTAGCTGTCAAGTCATACTTGGCTGTCGATTTAAGCATAGTTTGCGATGGATTCGGTTACTTTAAGCGCCTCAAGAGTGGAATTGCATAAAGTAACGAAAATCTGCAAAATACCGCAAAAATATACCAGGCCTACATTCAAAAGCTAAGGGTTTACTAGAGCTGGTGTATTAATTTCACAAAGCAAATGCTGCTAGCAAAAAACGCATTTTTACTCATCCTTAGCATCACGCAATTGTTGCAAGAAGGATTAACCAGGAGTAAGTGATTTAGTAATGAATAAACTTGACGAAATTCCACGAAGATTTAGCTTACTTTTTACGCAGCAAGTCCTTCAGCAGATGTGGCAGGAATAAGTTGGTCTGAAAACTAAAGGCTATTAGAAGCGCCAAAATGATAAAAAAAATATAAAAACGCCAAGCTGGTTGCCGTTTAAAAGAGGACCCAGTGTTTAATCAATCCAAGGCCATTTTGGTATAAAAAAAATTCAAAAAAGTGAAGTATATCTCAAGTAAAAGGATGCAATCCTCCCTTCTAAGAAATTGCACTTGCTAAAGCAATGATACCTTAAAAGTGACACAGCAGCAGGGCATTTGAATGCAGGGGTCGGCCAGCAAATCTGAGTAGGAACGGTCCACTCGCAAGTAATCACTCTGAACAGTTACAAAGACGGCTTTGTCGGGGAAAATGACTAAGAAAGGGGAGAAGGGATGAGATAACCCCGGGGGTAGTAGAAAAAATGAAAAAAAAGTTTACGCACATCCAACCGCAGACATTTCTGCTCGCTTAAAACATCAACACTTCATAAGAAGTTTATTATTTTGAGCGAACAGTTGAAAGCAGCTATTGTAAAAGTGGTAAGCATTTGTCAAACCACATGTCAATTAGCAGCAATACTTAATAACTTAAAACTTGATTCAATGTCTCACCCAACGGATACGAAAGTTCATCCAACCCAAGAGAAACCATCACACGTCTGGAGGCTTTCAAAGCAGTTCCAAGGGGAATGTACACCCCAGGAGACTTCTTGTCCACACCTGAGGGGAGTGGAACCTCAGACGCACCTCCAGAGGACCGTCGTACCGAGCTGGTGTCTAGAGGCAACCAGATGCGCATTCCATCGGCACCGCAGAAGAGCCATATTGAGTCGCGAAGGAGAGGCGGAGGGGTGGAGACATAAGTCCCATAGCGTTCCTTTGCCAGGGGGAAACCCCTCGTCTCCCTGCAGCATCTATCATCCTCCTCTTCCTCTTCATCGTCACTGAAGTCGAGGACTTCTGCGGGTCTTTGGATAGATGATGTGCAAGGTGTGTTTGCTGTCGGAGACCAGAGCAACTCAACTCTGGAGGCAATTAGAGTTGGACTGAAGGTATCTTGCTAAGGAGAAGGCCGACATTTGCAATTAGTAACCACCTAGCAACATTTTCTTAACACGCGCAATCATTGTTGACTCATCTAGGATCGCTCTAGGTGCATTACTGCCATCTAATCATTCATCTAAAGCAAAATTCAATTAAAACTGTTAGCCATGACTAACAATTTCCATGGTACCTTCCGTCTACTAATTTAAACTACATAATTACAGAATTCTACTTAATAAAAACGAATACCCCATGCAAACGTCTTGCCATTTTAATTTTAGAGCGTGCAGCTTTTCACCGACAACCAGAAAAATGATGATTGTGATTAAGGGCAGATCGCCTGTATATCTCTGTTTTCTGTGTTTGTTCGACATCTTTAAAGCTGATGCCCTCTACAGAAAAAACTAAGGAGGCGCCAAAATCTCATACAACAGCGAAATTATTGAAGGCTTCTTCTGGGAGAAACTTGCGGATACCTTGATCATGGATTAATAAGGGACTGCAATAACTCCTTTTAGTGCTTTATTTTCCGGTTCAAAACGACCTTTATTGGTGATCCTCCTACTATTTTTCACGCTCGTTTATGGAAAATCACTGCTGTTCTGATAATGTTACAAAATTTTCCCTCACTGGAAACAAATCAACACAGAGAGATCCACCGACCTTGATAATACGGCATTAGGTAACCCATTACTTTGTAAGCCTCCAGTATCTGCCAACACACTCTTTCATTTAATAAACTCGGAATAGTGGCGAAGAGATTTCTACCGGAGGGTCTTGCCAAAGAGAAAGTCGAAAAGCCCAGTAAGGTCAGCCTGCTATTGAAACCTGATATTTTTACTTTTCTCTATTAAAAGTGCCCCGATGTGTACCAGTCCTCGCTCGTGGTGACGTCATAGGTTATGGGTGCTTCTATAGAAGAACACATAGGATCAGGCACCAAACAAGTTGCAGGCTACAGAAATGACAACATATGCAAAATAACGATGAAATATGTCGAAGGATGCTGGAGGTGCCTACAATTCCAAAAAGTGGTCCAATTCAAGGCCATGAAATCTGAAATTTTATACTGCTATGACTTATCAGCTTTTTGATGACCTTGCTTTATGAGCAATGCCATTTCCATTGGTTCTCAAGGTCACTCAAAAGTTATAAACACACACGACAGTCTTTAGACTGAGGCTTTTCCTTTTACATGGATGGAGACATAAGTAGCCAAGTGTTTGGCCAATCTACCGAGGGTGGCTGGACAGTATTAGCATTACTTGTCCGTGTCCGTAATCCTATACACGTGTACACATCAAATAGCGTCTCTATACACCCTGATACGGCTGTTGAAAAAACAAATCACCCAACTGATTAACTATTCATGATTCATTGAGGAAGATGTATGTATGACAGGAATGAAGTCAGATGGATAGATGAATGAACAAGAAGATAGCCTGCCTTTGATACACTCTATATCTTTGTAGATTACTTTTAGTGTCATCAATGTGCCCAGTTCAGAACGATTCTGCAGATGGAACTGCTCCATTGCAAAATCCAACGAAAAATAGAAAAAAACAAGTGTGGGCGCCACTGTCAAACTTGGCAGTAAATTCATGTGACTGTTTTGAATCCGTAAATGAGGCCAAAAATCAAGCCCATCAATCAAAATGGCACTAGACGTCTCAGTATTCCTTTTCACCTTAACACACAATCGTGTTGTTGATATGTTTTAAATGAAAAACATGGAACAATATGAAGTTCACAGGAAATCCAAAAAAACTGCGATTTTATCAACAGCGGTCGATGCGATTGGCCCTAGTGTAACTAATTCGCCATTAAAAGTAGTCGGTATATGGTCAATCGTAGCTTTAGTACGTACTTATCAACCTGTAAAACAGGTCTTTCGATTCAAAATCAAAGACATCGCGTATATACGGACCGCAATTCAGGTAGACTTCTACGAAAGTAGCCGATTGACGTGACAACGCAAAAAAAACATTCATAGGCGAAATTTAGTGGTGAATAGGGATCTCACATATTTCCTTGTGTTAGTGTCCTTCTTTCCACCAAAACCGAAAAAGCCGGCAAGCGCAGAGCTGGTGTCACCACTCTGGAGTCCAGTGAGCGATGAGCGGAGGTTGGGAAGGAGGAGGAGGTTGCCGGCGTAGGTGGCAAGGAGGGTACTGTCCTCCGTCTCCGCATTTCGTGCCTGCCGAGGAGTCTCATCTGACGGTGGGAGAGGAAAAGGAGAAATGCAGTAACATGACCGTAAGTTTCATCATGGGACCAATGCAATTAGATCAAAATATGAACAGCATCTGTCCGATGTGCAAAAGGAGAAAATTATGATCTGGCAGGCGTTTTTACCACAAATTATTAATATGAGGAATGGGAGCCAAAAATAAGTCGAATAATGACCACCCAGAGGTTTGAACAAAAGCCTGATGACATTGTTGGTCCAAACACGATGAAAGATTGGAAACGATGGGTTAAGCTAAATGAATCGACACTGATCATACATTCTGATAGTTTTGGCAACAAAAACTACCCGCACTAATGCCCGAGCCTCTTAAAAATTACACTGATTATGAAATAGCAAACTAACTATGATTTGTGTGAGACAGTACGCTGGAGGAATGAGAGTGCAGTGAGAAGGGAAGTATCCGAGTGAGACAGACAGCATGGGGGAAGAATGAGGCGAGATTGAAGGTTGAGTGCGGAGTCATCACGACTTCTAAAAGGAAAAAAGAATATTGATTGGTGTCAGTGCCCTGACTATGAGCGAATCCGATGCTGTATTTAGAAGTCACTCAACAGGCATGGATGTGACCAATGAACACAGAGGCGCACTATGGTTCAAGGAGCTCTGTACTAGCAGGTGAGAGCATTTTAATTCCAATCGGCCAAACAAAATGCCTGACCAATGATAAAGATGAATATTTATGAGCTGTAGCGAAAACAAAGGACATATTTAAACTATACATTGAGCAGCACCAGCTATGCGTACATTACTATTCAAGCGATGTTGGAACATTTGAATCAAAGTTTAAAAGATGATAAAGAGAAGCCTGCAGTTGCGCATTAAGAGGAGAATTAAAAAACCAGACGCCTTAGACCCAGTGACTAGGCACAAATCGGGTGTTGAGGCACACTCTGAAGGCAAAGTAGCTAACTACATCCTGCGTTAGCACTAACAGTATCCACTGAGGCTGCATGAGGTCTGATTAACCGACTACAGTGGTAGCTTCATAAACTGCCTACCGTGTGGTTTAGGTCCGACAGAGAGGTCAAACGACCGATAATGGCTATCGGTGGAGAAGATAATCAGACAGTTCCCCACGATATCAAGTAAAAGAGGACGGATAGAGTTTTCCAGAGTCACAATTGAGGCAAAACGATCGTCCACTTTCTCTGTGGTAGGATAGCATCGAATCTTGTGGAAAAGGAGGAAAAGAGGGGTTTATTTAGAACGAAAATCTAAGTCATAAGTAGGAAATAGTAAAAAAAGGCGTACCAACCTCACAGTGGCTCACGACGTAGTTAAACGCAGAGAAGCAAATGAAGCGTCCCCACCAGGCCAAACCTGCATGGACCTCAAATGTCTGTTCCTAAAGCATGGCAAAATTTATTCAGGACTAAAACTTCAATCCTATACGTTGATTATTATATGGTTTGATAGAGATCAATCTATAAAAGATGCGCAAACATGTTTTACCACAGCAATTTAAGGACCAAATTCAGGGCAAACTAAGTACAAAAATTGGTGTGATTACCTTTTCCAAGATCAAATTAGCTTTTCTTAATGTCCCGTAATGAACGCCCGCCTTTATACTACCAGGGTTTCCGTTTTAGCAACATTAACTAGCCCCCTTAGTTGGAGTATCGCTATTTACCGTGAATTCTAAACAGACTTCCACCTGATCCAGATACTTTTCTATACTTTTAAAAGGAAAGAGTAAATAATATCTCGGTCCCAATTGGTTAAAGTAAAACTGTACCCACAGCATTCTCTCAGCTTGCGCGACATAAAAGTTCACCTTCGTGATCACTGGTCTATTTCGGTTGAAAAACGTTCTCAAGAGGTGAAGGATTCGATTTAAGTCCGATTAAGCTTGAACAAATTGAATTCTGTCATACTATTCGAGTGGTAACCCCATCTGCAACAATTAAGACAGTTTGAGGTGTAATGGAATGAATAGTTCTGACTGTAACACCTGCATACACTTAGCCTTCCCCCACGGCAATCTAAGCGAGTTTCGTCCAATTTTAGGGCTTGGCAATGCCCACTCATGTTCAAAGGATTGAAGTGGATTTTTTCCCCAAAATCCATTTAATTCTAAAAGAAATAATCCTCCAACACCCATTTCTACCATTTCCCCTAAACTTGTGAGAATGTGCCCTGCAATAAGGCACACATTTTCACCAAATAAGGTGGCCAGAGGAATACGAGGAAAAGTTTAAGTTTAGAATACCGCCGGTGATTAATTAAATTAGAGATCTTGTCCACAACTGTTGAAGCTGTCGATTTCACAGTTTTTATTCTCTAATAAACTTATTTAATGTCGACGGGTAGTATGTAGAAGGGCTCACCAATCCCAGAGACTATCATATTGGAACTCTTAGAAACTCCATCCACAGTACTCATTATTATCTGCCAGTTAGAGGCATCGCATTCCCTTTTATTCACCTGAGAAACGTTGCCAAAGAGGCGCCACCGGAGAGAAGACAGCACGCAGACAGCAAAGCCCCGAGAACCCGCAACGACAACCTGGTTGCCTTGCGAATTTAGAGCGGCAAACTACAAAAGAAAGGTAAGACAACATTCACTTCCAGCTGTACGTGAAACACGCTTCCGGCTACCCACACCTCAGCAACGTAGGTATGGCATAGGCAATTTCGAAGTACCAACCTTGACACTCGGAGCTAAGTATTCTGCACTTTTGCACTCGATTGTTAAATATGTATCCGTGCAGACAGTCAGAAATTGCAATAAAAAGTCCGACTGCCTAACGTCTGACTAATTAATAATGCCCACAGAGAAAGAGAACCTGGAATAATACCAGAATGGACATTGTGGGTGAATTAATCGTGAACTGCGGAAGAAAACATAAAAATATTATTATTATTTTTGCAGTATGGCTAGACTGCTGTTAGCACATTGAAACAAATAAGCCAAGTTGAGGCGGCAACCCATCGTCATCGACGGTACAAACACATATCGTAAGATGCAATCACAGGTACTAAATGCGCAGTCAGTGTCATAAGGACCTCATACCTTATATTTATGAGAAACTGACGAATTCGCTTTTGGGTCTCCAAACAACAGTAAGAATAATACAAGCATTTACTAATCCACATCATACGCATTAAACGAAAAGATTTATATCCATGTGTAACTTGGCCGAAAATGTGTTTGCAATTGTGGCTGATACAACCTAAACCGAACCTACTTCGGTTAAAGCCCTATAAATCCCATCACTTAACTATTTTGCGCAATGTCAATAACATTTATCCCAATTTTCCCATTTCAAATCATCAGAGAAATTCCGTAATGGAATTTAACACCTGTTGCAATCGTACTGAGAGCCCCACTTAAGAACACCGGTGGACAAAAGGGATATAGATAAACTTCAAGGTAACTAGAAGGTGATCGTTCTCGTTGAAATCACACCATGCGCTATAACAATTTCCTACTAACTGTTCTTTCAAGTAGGTGGATTTGCAGTCTCAAGTGGTATCGAGAGCTGAAACCTGGTGGATGCGCATTACACGTTTGCGATACAAAGCACCTCAGATTGTTCTGCTGAAATAATGAATGGTATATAAAACTGCCACTTTAGTATTAATCATATCTAAAATTGATAATAGACTTGAGGTCTGACCATCTATCAGTTTTTATAGTAATGAGCACAAATTCTCAATTTCAACAGCCATTAGCTACAAAAAATGTCACAAGAGTAGGTTTATTTCATATTCGAATTGCCAAAACACGGTTGGCGCATAACCTAGCTACTTTTGATAGTCACATATGTGATGTTAAGTCAAGAAAGGTATTTCATTAGACTGATTCAACAGTGGCAGACTGGTACGATGAAAGGACAAGCCAATTACGTGAAAACTCGACCTAGTGCAAGAGAGCCTGCCGCAGTTGATCGGTGGCGCTTTGCGTGCGCGTTTAGGGGCCATGTATTGAACAACCGTGGTAAGTGACTCAATTGTAATTTCTACATCAACTTTATCGAATGCACAAAGCCCCACGGACTTTGGCCGTCAAAAAAGATGAAAGCGAAGCCACATTGAGCAACCAGTCTTCTGGACTAGAGCATCAGGCGCCGTTCCAAAAAATCCTATATTATAGGTGAAAACTAGAGCCCTGTGGGTTCCGCGGTTGAGACATATAGTATGAAAGGATCAGAACGTGCCTAAGGCAAAAAGATGTGGCATATTATGTAGAGGTGATTTAAGTACCCATCCCATTACATCTCTGACGGTATTTGGAAGTAAAGATCAACAAATGCAAGACAAAGGAGTCAATTCAATAGGAATGATGAGAAGGAGCATACCTTGAGTGGAAAGTTGGCTCGAATGTAGGCCAAGGGCAAAGGAACATGGAGCATGGTTCGTCGGGAGTGTAGAAAACGTCGAATGGTGACCATAAAAGCGTCCGGTGTGCACAGTAGAAGATGTAGGTGGTTGTCCTAAACCCAATAACAACCACTGCAGATCTTCAGTCATGCTTAAAGGAGTCAATAAATCAGATTCAACTTATATAGAATCCGACTAAAAAAAAACCGTGTTTCCAAATCATGTAAGCCTTTTATCGCATATCTTTAAGGGGCCAGTCTAGTGGCATGGCATTCGAAAACACTGCAAACAGTTGACATGGGATGGATTCGATCAACGAAATGCAAGATCAAAAATGTACCACCTCCAGAAGAGTTAATTTGATTCCAAACCTAAGGGAGACAAAGGTGTACCGACTGAAAAACGGAAGATTAAGCGAACCTCTGTTGGGTTGGAAGCAAGAACCGACTTGGCCAAATGAAAAACCATGAGGAAGTTGCGATTGTGGTCACCACTACCACCATCAAGATGCAGATCGGAGCGCATTTTCGCCACATTTTTGGCCACCTGAAGCTGTGTTTGAGGCAGAGGGTTGCAGCTGTGCAAAATTCGCTCCTTGAAGGCGTTCAAACACTCCTCCCGCGCACGGCGATCCTGATCGTCGACGAAGGTGGAAATTGTCCACAAGTGGAACCCCTTCAGTGTCCAACACTGGAAAAAAGTAATTATTTTGTTTGTTGTCCTGAGGCGGAGACCTTGGGACTTGAGTTTTCACTTATCATTTTGAATTAAACGGTATTAAACATAAGTGATAATTGTGACAATGTTTAAAGTAGTCAACAGCTCACAAAGTTGAGGGGAGCAAGGAAGCGGGTGACTTCAGTTTGATCAAGAAGGGTGGAGTAGAGTAATGAGCCGAAAACACTCCACAGAGCCATACCATGAGTGCTCCACGCCACAGCAAGGCAGTAACCGTCGGGTGACCATGCCAGTGTCTTCACAGAGTCTGGCATCTTGTCGATACCTAGGAGGAGGGAGGTCAAGTGAAGATATCGGCAGCTGTGAAATAAAGGTGGTGAGATTGACTTGTCGCACTTTACAGAATTCATATAATTTATGTCAATTCGATCATAACATCCCCATTAAAACTGAACTTGTGCGCCATCCAAAATCTTCCTCGAAACCATTTTCGTGAAATGGGGCCAATCAGACTAAAAGGGGTTGAAATTGCATTTTCCAACTAGCCCGTTTATTGGCCTACATTTCTTCAGAAAATCTACCTTGTAATCTTTAAAAATGTTCATTTCCACATAAAAATCTTTAAAAAAGGTAGACGTGGGGAAAAACCTGTTTATGAGATCACTAAGTATCAGAATTGGACCCTACCCAAGTGTTTTCCTCCTTCTTGATGCAATGGATTCTAATTAAGTTTCGTTACAGTATTTTCTTCAACCAACGAGCATGCTTTGAATTCACTTCAACTGTAGCGGATTAACAATGGTATTTGGCAGCATGAGCTACTAGAATGCATTTTCTGTCAGAAACAAGCTCCAGTAATTAAGGAACAAAAACCTTCACACGGAGCCCTGCCAAGCATTAGGGATATGCCTGCTAGGTACAGGTATGCAGTTTAACTAAGAGACCTGGCAAACGATAGGATAAATGGCTACAGTGTTAACAACGAAGTCACCTAGATAAGTTCAAATTACGCAAATTAATGAGCCATTTCAACTAAGAATTCGACAAGAATGAGTAATCAGCAGCACAAGAATACAGAAAAGCACAAATAAATTGTGTGCTTAGCTGAACCGTCCCCGTATTTTTTGGCAACGACAACTTACCATGCCTGACAGGATCAGGAAGGCGAAACTTCAGCGAGCTAATGGGCATGTTGGACGTCTCCTCCAAGTGATAAAAGGTTATTTGACCCCTGAAAAAGTGATTAACTGCGTCTGACAG
Organism: Echinococcus granulosus; assembly: GCF_000524195.1. Taxonomy (NCBI): domain Eukaryota; kingdom Metazoa; phylum Platyhelminthes; class Cestoda; order Cyclophyllidea; family Taeniidae; genus Echinococcus; species Echinococcus granulosus. The sequence goes on along the minus strand of NW_020170556.1, from coordinate 103,487 downwards.
ACACAAACTCACTTAGAGGTTCCAACGGCGAAGCCTCGAAATCGACTATTGACAGAGATGGCAGAAGGATCTTCCACAGAGGTCAACCAAATCACCCTTATGCACTAAGACCGAATAAAAGAGGGGAAGGAAACTCAAACAAACCTCAGGAATCAGTCTAGATAGGGGAAGGATGACCAAGAGCAGTCTACGGTTTGTGAGAGTGACAAGAAAGCCGCCCAATGTGGGTGCCCAGTGAAAATTCTGGCAGTTCACAGACAGGTCAATGTGACTCGTAACTGAAAAGATAGCAGAAGTCGGAGGAGGGGTGTTACCTGCATTGCTACCGAACTCCGATTGAATGGCAATGGCATGAAGATCAAAACCCTCTTGTTGCAGCACCTCCCCGAGCCAATTGAGACAGAACACACGACCGCTCCTGTCTCCGGCGATTATTTTACTGCAAGTTGGAATGCAACTATGGAAGAACGGTTACTTACTGAGACCACAGACTCACCAAAAAAACTGACCCAATTTCTGCAAGGATTTTACCGATTTTACCGTTATTTCATAGTGGATTCGAGCAGATCTGTGGAAATGGTTAGTAATTTTCCGAACCCTTCACCTACTTTTCAAGATCTAGTTGGTCTAATTCTCTCAGTGACAAGTAGACAAGAAATAGGAATCCTAAGTCAGTCTAGGAAAATTAGAGTGGTGTAAGAAGGTAGTTACTCTAAGAAGAAGAATATCACTAGTGCTATTCCAGGCGATATACACAAAATTTCCACCGGCTTCCACAGACTGAGGTTTGTGTCGATACAGGCCGAGAAGGGTCAGTGACTGAGAAATGAATGATCATGGAGTGTCTACCTTTTGACAGTGAAAGTAGACATCATTATTCACAGACACGGCAATGAACCTGCCGTCATCAGTGGAGGCAATTGAACAAGTAAGGTCATTGGGTAGGTCAGTAAGAATTGTGGGCGAGTTCGTAAAGTAGTACATTACACCACCTTAAAGAGAGAACCGGTTATTTGCTGAAAAATGATTCATGAGTTATGAAAGCGTAAACAAAGTACTCGAGTTCCAAAACAACAAACCTCAAGTAGACTAAGTATATTCGAAATTACCAGAGCGAAAAAATTCAAGACAATAGCACAGTGACGGAGCCAACCAATGGGTACGCTTTTCAGCCTTAGTGCATCAAGGGATAGACAGATTAAAATCTCAGGTGATAATCATCTTAAACAGAAGGTGAGCGACAGGTATGAATGAAATTACCGATATCAGAGAAGCACGGCCCAAAGATGCAAAACTATTCAGAGCTACACTCCAAAAGGCACTTATATCGACTTAGAGAAACTCAATAAAGGCCAAAGCTCTTTCTTTTAAGCTCCTCCAGTGAATAGTGACTAGACAGAAGGCTAGTCACATCCACGTTCTTAAAAAGGCAACGGTGGGATAGAAAAACGGACCTGGTTGGCGAACAAGGGTACTACAACAAGTAAGAAACAGAAAAATCTATTTATTTAAAGTTGAGTACTTCGAAAATCGGAGAACAAATAAGGTTACTGCATGGAGAAAGCAACAACATTCCACAAATTCATTACCCGATTACATCGGTCTGAGCAAATTGCGCGGCACATATTAGGGCTAATAAAAAGATTTTGGAGGAGCCAATTATCATTAAACGTAGTGTTTAGATAGTCGCACCTAGCAGTGAGCACTTATGGAATCGTGGGTGGTAAAATAGCATCATGCATAAACATTTTATGAAAATTACACAATCGAAATGAGTTAGAGAACAAAATATTGTAAAGCGTCAGGAATTTGAGCCATTGCATATACCGTAGATTTTTAAACCCTTAATTATATGATATATGTTTTGCCAAAAAAGCATAGGTATAAGTTAAAGAAATACTTTAAAGTGAACAGAAATCACGCTTTTATTATGCTTCATAGTGAACAAATGCATTTATTAACCTCACTTTCATTAATATACATCAGAAAGTTAAAGTTTTTGGTGTTTTTGCATTTTTATGGTTTGCAAAGTTTATTTCAAGTAGTTTTTGGTTTTCAGACAGTGTTTATGACGATTTATTTTATTAAATGTGGCATCTTAATGCAAACCCGAACATGAGAGAAGGCGTCATACCTAGGCTCACTGTATATAATCCGTCAGGGCTGATGGTATGGCTCTGATGTTAGACCGCCCGGCATTGCAATGTCGGGAACCCCAAATCGCCCGTTTCCGAATCCGGGAGTTAATCAACGAACGTATTGCAAAGCCCCTCCCCACTTATGAACGTCGTCCACGGCGTACCTCCTGCACATCGCAACGTAATCGATGCTGTGCAAAACATCCAAGACCCGAGCGTTCCAGCTGTCGATGTCTAATGCCATCGAGAAGATGCTTGACTGTAAAGCCACTGATCCCTTACAAGTACCCATAGCTAGATGCGTAAGCACTGGTCCAAAAGCAGAATTTTGTAACAGAGGACGGACTTTAACATGGTTCCGTGGGAGTAGAGTTATACTTCTATTCCTCCTTGCCAAGCCGTTCTCCACAACTATCTAGTTTCCACCCGGCTAGCAAAATGTCAACCAGTAACGCGTGTTTTCATATTTAATGCCTTCATGCAGGCACGGTAGGCAACTCTGTAATGAAACTTCAGTTGGTTCACGGCTAGTGCCACTTTCGTTGTTAATAGCATTCCTGCAGACATCGAGACTAGGATGGTTGCCGTAAGTAGATGTCATTTTCAGTCCTTCTGTGAGGGGCCGCTGCCAATTTGATTATACGCGTCGTGTGTACTTCTTCCACCAGCTACGGTCTATCATCCAGCAGTAGAAATAAAGATAATTGCCCTTCACAATCGGACAGGCTCTCCTCTGTTACAAGTGTAGCGAACCGAGATTTTTATAAAGAATACGGAAGGTACAATACTTGGGCAGAACATTTACTTTCGATATACAGTAGGGCTTGAGGCTAGTGGCATGGCTCGGAGGCCAGCCGACCCAGCGAAGGCGCGATGGAGGACATCCAAATTGACACCTTTCCCAATATCGAGAGTTAAACAACCAGCCTTTTGCAGTAATACTGGGACAGATGATGTGTTGCTGATGTATATAAGGATTGGAGGGCTATTGGCACGGCCCGGAGGCCATGCCACCCAGGAGAAGCGCAATCGCTGAGCCCTAAGTGTCCTTAAAACCAGAATGAAACATTAAGCAAATAGTTGAAGCATTACAGTAATGTGCATTTAAAAAAGTAGAAAATGGTTTAAGATCCCATGACCTAAATAGTTCATGTCCGTATTGAAATGCCTAGGCACTCTAGCTAAGACAAATTTTACTTCCATTCCGTCGAGTGTCCCTCGACCCATGCATAGAGCCTCCCAGCTCTTCTTCACATTCACCATATATAATTTTGCTCGAATACCCCGCTTAGAGAAGAATCACTGAGTTAACTGACTGAACATACGTCATCTAATTTGAGGAAGAAGTGTACTTTAGACGAGCATGAGGCTGACCACTTTACCCCGTTCATGACATTACCATGGGAACGAAGGCCGAGGTGGAAGAAAACATGGTGAAATGATCTATCAGTATGCTTTGGCTTAGTTTCATTTCAAATAAAACAAGGACACTATAACTTATGCAGATTCTCACTAAGGCAAATGAGTAGCAACATTGTTTGGCCACTGATTCGTAATTTTGACTTTTGGGACTTCATTTTTGCGCACTGTTATACCGTAGAGTGTTGTTAAAACTCACTACAAGAATGTATTCATTAATAAAATTGGGTTATATCGTGCGGCACTAAAGTGTAATAGACTACATTGCGTCTATTTGGAACGAGTTAAGTCCACTCTCTAAATATTATGAAAGATACATAAGCATGAAGTTTTTGATGGGTTACGTTTAAGCAAGTTTGGTAGGAAATCTATGGCTTCCTGAGTTAAAGAGCAACTGAGACGGCTTTAAGGATGTATCCTCTAGCGGAAGGGCAATCTGCAAGGACGGAAATGCCTATATAATTAAACCTACGGTAAAGCAAATCACCAACGCGCTAAAGGGTTCCTTACTCAGACCGTCATCCTTGGCGATTCATTTGGTTAGTTCTCTATCGACAATCACAGTGCAGCTAGGACTAGCTGAAAAGTGTCCGCTTTCTAATGAAAACGCATTCAATTAATCACCATCATGCAGTACGGGTTGAGAGAAGGTCAATTCGCCTGCCCTCCGCTTGCTCAGACTCAAATTTGGTAGCGTCCTGTTTCATTTTTTCGACATTTATGTCGTGCAGCAAACTGATGCACTGGCATGTAATTTGTGTCACAGGAGAAAAAGGAATGTTTATTGGCAAAGAGAACAGTGGAGAAGCAGACAATGGTGCCGAGTTTGATGTCATCGTCGATGCAGACGCTGAGGGCTCAGGATCGTGTGGCTGCGGACTTCGAGTCTGCAGCTGACGACCATCTAGTTAGTGCTGGATCGGTGGACGACAGACCAAGCTCATCTTGTACAGTCTCTTGATTCTTTTGACTACAGGTCTTCTGTGTTTTTATTATTTTATAATACATTTGATAGATTTGTGAGGCTTGTACTTGACCCACACATTTTGGGTGACAGAGTAGTTACTTGGTGCGGACTTCCTTGCATTGTGGAGCAGTGGATGCACACTGGTTATGTGTTTGCCAGCCATGGTGGATGAAGGGTGTGGTGTGTTCTGGTGCTACCTCACCAAGGAGTCGTGATGTATAGAAATGCCACAGGGATGGGGTGTGGATCGACATTGCGAGGTGGGGTCAGTATCGTGGGAGGCCTTTTTAAGGCCGTGGTAGGCTATGCCAGATTTGTCCGTGTAAAGAACGACTAAGGAGCGTGAGCGTGGTTTCGTGGCCAGGTGCGTGGGTGGGGATACAACCAGGTGCGATCCATCAGCACCATAGTAATTTACGCAGCCTAACACAATTTTAGGTAGCCGCAATTCATCCAGCCCCATTTATTCTCTATTAAAATGGAAGAAGTATGCTAGAAGTGAACAGTTCTTGAAGGGCTGTTGTGATAAGCGCGTTCACCTATGAGTCCCACAGATTAAAGGCGGGAGATAAAAGTATGTTAATTAAAAGTTACCAAGCCTTTGGGAGCATAAAAAGGACACTTGTTGCGTCTCAAGACTTCACTGAAGACGAAAGAAGATATAATTGTAGCGTCCCGAGACTCCCTAAAGACGAAAGAAGACACAATACTCGGGCAGAATACATATATTCAGCACGGAGAAGGTGTCTGGGCTATTGGCATGGCCCAAAAGGCCAGCTCACCCAGTGAGGTACAAGGGGGCTACTTCAAAGTACAAAAGTGGCGCCTCACCAGAACCGAGAGATAAACCACTATCGTATTACATAATGCCATGGCAGAACATGTATATTTGACGCACAGAAAACATCAAGGCTACTGGCATGGCCTAAAGGCACGCCCACATGACGAGGTACAATGGCTAAGTCAAAGTTACTCTACCCAAACTAACAGTTGAGCAAATAGCCAACGTATTACACCTTTATGATTCGTTAGAAACGCAGCTTGTCACCTAAAATTTTCAAGTCTCCACCGACAGATTAATATGTTTTTTAAAAAACATGTCGTTTTTATTCAAGACAAATTAAGGTCACTCATTTGTCATCTGATCAGTGTTTGTTTGTGCGGGGTGACGGATGGCTTTGGCGGTCTCAAAGTACGTGGTCCTGTTTTTAGGCCATTCAGAAGTAGAGCTGTCGTCAAGGTTGGTGCTGCGGGCGGGGCAGTTTACTACAGTATCTCCAAAGGTGTTTGGAGTTCATCGTCTGAAGGTGCCGAGGTGTATGAAGATTTGAAAACATATGTGGTCCCACAAGTGTCCGAGGCCGTTCAGAAGGTTTGTCTTCTTCGTCGTTATTCCCTTTTGCTTCTTAGCTTCCATATGAAGCCTGCCTTAAGTGGAATGAGTGCGTGAAGTCGTCCTTTTCGCGGTTGGGCTCGATGTCATCGACCGCGGTTTCTGATTATGTAGCCGGTGCTTTGAAAAAAGCCGGAATGCGTAGTGACTAGACCACTGTACTTTCCTGTATTATACGTTGCAGAGTGAATAGTTTCTTTTGGTGCAACTGTACTCTAGAGTGTATTGTTTCAAATGTGCAATTGTTTGTAGAATGTCGGGTGTTAGCGTCTTGCGTTTTCTTCTTGCATGTGGTAAGATCAAGGTATGTGAGTATATGTATGCATATGTAAATGCGTATATATCTGTTCTCCTTATCTTTGAAGTGATTTGTGACCACGAGGCCGTCTGTAGTGGATTATGTGGCTTGGAATGTTTTACACCGTCTGTGTATGCAGGCGCAATTGACGAAGTACTTTGGTCTTGAGGTAGACTTGATGAAGTTTACGGTGGTTGTAGCGCAATTGGTATGCTTTGTAGGCGAACTGCTGAATTGGGTGATAGATGTACTGCTTCCAGAGCAGCATACTTTACTCGCCAGTTTGTTCAGGCATTGTTTTAAATTCGTACCAACTTGGAGCATGGCGTTTCATCGAGTGCAGTCTCCAAGACCAAGTTTTGTTGGGTGTGACGATGGGGTGTTTTTCATGCATATTGTGCAAAGAGGACAATGCCTTGACTGCGTGTTGGTAGCGTCGGTTTAATTACGTTTGAGGTGGCTGGCGATGTGTTGCCCAAAGACGGTGGAGGCTAGTTTTCATACGTTGTAAGTCCCCTAGATGGATGAGCCTGACCCATGTTTTGGGAGGGAAAGGTAAGATGATGCACCTAAGGTGTGTGAATTGATAGAGGTTGTGGTAATTGCTTGATAGTCGCATGGGTTTCGGCGGTGGTTAGCGAGACCGGATAAACGTGTAGTCCCCCATTGTAGCCGGTAGCTGGGAGGGTAAGGTCGAGTTAAATAGACGTTTGTAGTTAGCCAGAGGATGGAATAAGTGTGTTTGAAAGGTAACTGCCCAGCTGGCCACCGGATGTGTGTGTGTTCTCAGTGTGTTTCTTACCCTTTATTCCCTCTCTCTCATGAAAATAAAACTGTCTAGCGGACGGTGCGAGCGGGTTGGACACGCCACGGAGTGAATGAGCCAGAGAATGTGGTGGACCACATGTACCGTATGGCTCTTCTTTCTGCTCTCCTGCCCTCGACGGAGGACTTCAAGCCAGACAAGTAATCCACCACTTGGCTCTTCTGGTGCCTATCTACCTTGCTTTTGTGTCTGTTCTTTGGCACGTTTTGATAATGCTTAGGCTGGCCGAGTGTGGCGTAGCTATTGCGAGCATGAAGTGATGAGAATGGTTGGTTGGATTGAATCCACCTCGCTTGCTGCCTGTCAGTGCCTTGGTTGCGATGAGGGGTACCAAAGGCACTGAAAGAAGAAGGCGCGATTTAATTGACTAGTATATGCTAGATCAGTGAGCATGAAATCTTCGATGTCTGGAGTTGTGAGTCCTGGCGGCTAACGATGTCCGGCGTGCCATTTTGGGAGTAATCAACTGTATGGCTGATTTAGGGGTTATGAATGAGTATTTGTTTCTTCATTGTTGCTCTCTCGTTGGCTGGTTAGGCATCTGCAATCACGATTTGCTGAATCAGAACTAGTTATTGTTGTCAAACCGTGGTGTTAGTTACTGCGTGATTTTAAATAAAGCAGTCGTCATCATGTTGGTGTGTCACCGAACTGCATCAAAATCGGTCCAGTGTAAGTGCTTCCAGTTGTCAACACCGTGTTGGAGCTCGTAATTGAAAATAATGTGGCCTTTGATTTATCAGTCTGAGAATAACGAAAACTACCAAGCATATGGAATACGGAAGGAAAGTGTCAGTTCAATAATCAGAAGAGAAGACTTGAAGTGGAATGCCATTGCTCATCAACTTGTGCTGAGGTAGGCGATCCTGGAATCGTGGCCAAATTGAATACTTGATTATCCCCCATCAAGTGAGTGGACGCAGCAAAGTTCTCGTTGTTTTCAGCCATAACCTGAGTTGATGGAGATGGTGTTAGTGAAGTAGACGGCGGTTGCATCTACTACATGGTTGCCTTTGTGTGTGATATTTGATTTGATATCCAAGGGTTTTGACTGTTGTTGTTTGCACTAGGGTGATGAAGATGGCTATCATTCACGACCTGGCAGAATGCGTTGTTGGTGACATCACTCCCTTCTGTGGAATCTCTGTGGAGGAGAAACATGCTCGGGAAGAGGTGGGTTCGTTTTTTTAATCAATCTGCATCCACAGATATTTAAAATGCCATTGTGTCAGTGAAATGATAGATGTGGCGGTCAACACATAATGTTCTTAGCTGCTTCCAGGCAAAAGGTTGTGTGTTCCAGAGTGTAGTCCAATTTGCCTCCATACTAGTCCACATTGACGCATTGAAGCAACGTGAGGAACGTATGTAGTGCTGACTTTCTGGCAAAACTCCATAAAATGCTGGTTTGAGAACTGTGCCTAGCGTCTTACTATTTCGTTTGACAGTATTGTAGTGATCGTATTTTGATTGATAAAGAAATCGCCTTAACAGGTGGTTGCATTGCGGATTCTCTAGGCTGCCCTCATCTCCCTGTGCAAAGAGCTACCCTCAGAATTGGGCAACGAACTGGTCAGTTTATGGAAGGTGAGTCACTTGCATTTTACATACTGGAACGCAATTGGGAAAGATGGTAAAAAGTGAAAACGGTTTTGTAGATCAAGGTGATTGAAAAAATAGACTAACCTCGAGGTGATTGTAGTCTAAAAGGTATGGGTGGAGATATGAGAGGATGTTGGTGGGTCGTGTTTAGTATGTTCCGATAAGTGTTATCGTTTTGGTATGCTAAAGCACCTACACCCGCAAAAGCCGGTGAGATGTGGTCTTTCAATGGGGTATCATCAGGTTAATAGGTGTGAAGCAAGCTAATGTTTTTAGTTGTTAAGAGGAAGGATCAATTGGCAGCCCAAAAACGATAAAGTGGCACATTTTCGATTTACCCCTCCTAGTTTTGGCTCATCAGGCATTTACTAGTCTCATTATCCTTGATCGGAAGCAGCTTTAACGCTTCGTATGCTGTTTTCGTTAAGTTCAGAGCATCAGTGAAAAGTGCGTCATGGCTAAGAGTGGATTGTTTGTGGTTTTTGGTTGTACATTAATTCCTCAATTTCCTCGCCTTGTGTAGGAGTATGAGGAGAGGAAGACGCCGGAGGCGGTGGTGTGCAAGGATTTGGACAAGTTTGAGATGATCTTGCAGGCATACGAGTACGAATTGGAGGCGCAGAAACCGGGTTGGCTGGAGGAGTTTTTCACGGCTACTGAGGGCGTTTTCACTTACCCTTGTGTGCGCGAGTGGGTCGCTGCGCTGCTGCAACTTCGAAATGCTTCCCTGGGAGAGGGAGGTAGGAAGGAGTGACATTAGAGGCACACGCGCCTCATTTTGGAGCCTATCGGGCAGCATTCCTCCTGAATCCTGTGGTTGATTAGGAAGCATTCTTGACCACTTTTATAGCTGTCACGCCTTGATTCACCAATTTTGTATCAGGTGGTATGAGTACGTTTTGGTTTCTTCCTAGTCCTTTTCCTGCACGGTTTCTTTAGCCATGATTTGTTGATCAGAATCCTATCATGTCATTTGTGCTAGGTGCTTGAAAATGAGTTGCATAGTTGGTGGTGATGGTCAGCCGCGGCTGTGCCGGCAAAATCTGATGACATTGGTGAGTTAGGCGTAAGATCCTACCAGTGTCTAGTGGTTCTGGTAAGCGAAACACTAGATTGATTCTGCCACATGCATTGATTGGGAGAGTATGTGAGTAGAGGTTGGTCTATCCGAGGATTGTCTTTTGCTATCAGCGTGCGGACGAAGCGTATCGGTACATTGGACCATCACTGGCTGAATGGTTGGACAACGTGGATGAAATGTGGAAGCACTGCTGAATCGAAGGGGCAGTACGGGAGGCTGGGATGGGTTCACCGCCTTTTTATCGCCATTGATTGTACGGTGTGATTGGTAGTGCGAGGCATTGGGTTCCTTCAGGTATTTTGGAGTGAATTGCTGCAAGTGTTGCTGGGCTTTGAGTTAAGGTGGAGGTAGGCTTCGATTACCAGATTCCACTGCTTAGTCGGTGTGTCTTCTGATTAAGGCAATCTGCTTCAGAAGTGCTGCACACAATGCTTCTGACAATTCGCTTTTCACTGTTGGAGTTGAATCAGAAATGATCCATTGGAAGAAAGTGATGAATTGCTAACAAAAGATGAGAGGTGATGATGGTAATCGCCTGTATCTCGCAGAGTACATTGGAAGAACTTAATTGCTGGGTAATGGTGGGAACAAATCCAGCATCTTCTGCAAGAAGCTTCACAGACCGTCACCTCTCATGCCTAAAGCAAGCAACTAATGTTTCTACAGTGCGGGGAGAAGCTGCACGTTGTCTGCGGGTTAAACATCGCTTTACACCGGTTGTTACACAGCTACATTAGACGTGATAGGAATCACCTAATGAAAAAGAAAGTTCCCACACAGATAAGTTCGACTATTCTCACCGCGGATACATCTTTGAAGATAAAGGCAGTCGGAATTGGACCACACAGGGAAAACGCGAAGGGATCACCACCGCTTCTTAGGCACTACGATCACTCACGTCTAATGCGATTACTAATGCTGACTGTGCAGTCTGCGCATGGGGTGTAGTCACGGCACATGATGTCTTGCAGGCATTTCCTAGCCACGGTCGGAATTAGCTACGTTGAAGTGTGATTCCCAAATCGCAGTAGTCGCCAAGGGCTGTAAGTAAGTGAACTACTTTCAACGATGTTGTATTGCAGACGGATAAAGGCTACAAGGAGACATTACACAACTGGCATCGACAGCTCGTCACCTTTTCCTACTAGATAAAACTTCCCCAAAAAACCATCCACAACACATTTTATAGGACAGAAGTGCATTTTAGTCTATGCTTGCTATCTTTAATCTCTCCAAACTATCTTGTACAGAAAAAAGTATAAGAAATAAGCACTTAAAAAATCCGAAGCAGGGATGGAGTGAAGGAGGTAAAATGCGCATCAAAGTTCCGTCAACGGTCGTGCATTGGAGTATTCAGCTTGTTCCTTAGATCCTGCACCTAAAACATAACATCTTCGATTATTCGCCATGACTAGGAGGAATCGTTAGTACATGGTGTGCGAAATGTTGCATTACCCCACTTTTCAGGTTCGAGAGGGGCTTTTGAGAATGCGACACTGTCACTTCGTAAAGCACATCCTGAGTGTTTTACAGATTACACGTAAGGAAAAAACCACCGATCTCAATGAATGGTTGCATTATGAACATGAATCGCCATGACATTTGGCACAGCAACTTGCCATGCAACCGAAATAACTTACCGTCTTCTGAGCTGGGTTCATGACTTGGTACCGAGGACACGCCTCTACTCCCTTCTTGGCTTGATTCGACCAGCATCGGTTCATCGAGACAGGCCAGAGGCATATTTTTCAAGAGACGCTGTCTGCAAAGGTAATCTACGATGGATGTTTCATCATGGTGATCGAAGAACCATTCCTCGATCAAACTCTCGTATTCTACGACTAGCTGTTCGCACTAAAAGGATGGTAGGGACAGCCAACAGGAACAAACCTTCTCCTTGAGCATGGATATTTCTACAGAAGGCGAGTCCCACAGAGACAGTGGAATATCCAACTTAACATCAACACCACGGTCTCTGTAGTGGATAAAAGTAAACCATGCACTTACACCAATTGACGCAAGGTTTCAAAAGTTTGTGGCCGAGACTTCTGGAATCGAGTACTGTCCTTTCTTTCATTGTGCAGTCTGTATTGAAGCATGCTGGTGCACAGGTCTGGGTCCTGCATTATTTCTGTCAGCCGCAGCTCCCTACAAACATTCAATTGACTACACAATGGCATACGATGTGGAATAAGGCACTTTCTTATTGGAAGCGCCGTGAAAGTCGAGCATTGCCGAGCTGTCAGTTGCGTTGTAGCGTAGCATAAACTCATGACAGAATAATTTGCACACTTCACACGCCGTTGGTGCTTCGACACCAAGAAGGTCAGCGAACGAGTTGCTTGATAAAAACAAGAAAGACAGTAGAATGAGTAACATCAGGTGGAGTCAAATACACAGGTATGTGATGTGTGCACTTCCAGGTCACACACAGTAAGGTTAGCTAGTGCCGTGAGGTTATTAAAATAGCAGAAGCAGTGCTTGCAGCTGCTAACACTCGGAACCATGCCTGTACATAATGAAAACTAAGTATACTATCAGCGAAAACTTACATTTGTGCACTGTTAGAAAATTGAATTGTAATTATTTTGCCTTGGTATTGGAGCCAAGGTCGAGATTGATACTTGAAGGTTAGTGTGTGACTGAGCGTGGTGTTTTCGGGCGGTCAGGTGATGTATGCATGGGTGAGGTACATGATTTTGCTCCCATTTAGTGGAATGGTTTATTTCCAACTCAGTGTCATGTTTCTCACTGCTATACATTTGCTTCTTGCCAACGATTTGCATCGTGATTTCTAGTGGTGTGTTGAACAGTTCTTTTAGTATGTTGAATGAATTTGATGTTGTAATTGTTTCTTCTAAACCATTAGTTATAACATCTTTCCAACACAAGAATCACAGTTCATCTTTTGTAAGGTATCTTATTCTTTAGTTGTGATGTGCTTTGCTTTTGACATCGTTGCTGCCAATCTTATGTTGGCCGACTTTGTGTGCAATGTTGGCTGCTCAATCGGCTATGCTCAGAAAGTTGTGTGTTATCAAATTTTGGTGCTCATATGGATGAAGTACTTTTTTGTTATCCGTAAGGGTGCAAATAGTCATGGTCAGCTTGCCATTGGCTCCACCGAAGACAAGGCGACACCGACGCGTGTTCCGATCTCCTTGAAACCCGACCTTTTTGCTGGAGGTGGAACATTTTCCGTTTTTGTCGAAAGTGAGTGACTTCAGTCTGTCATTCTCCTTGCTTGCTTAGATTCTGCGATTTGGGCAGCCGGCCAGCTGCAGCCGAGAGAGGAATTGGAGCAGCAGACCACATTCCGGATGGTGGGCAAAGTGGATGAGGGCATCAAGGCTCTTTCTTGTGGTTGGGACTTCTTTATCGTTCTTTCAAATAGTGGGAAACTCTACTTTCGGGGCCGCAATAGGCCTGGTTTTGCTTTTGATAACTCAACACCTTCCTGGGTGGGTGCACTATCGCCGATTGTGTTCGATATTGTCGAAACAAGGCATATTGCGGCGGGACTGCACCACGTAGTTGCTGTTTCGAGTAGGTATTAAAGCCTCGATTTGTCTAGTTGCTGGTATTGTAGGCACGGATAAAGTGTACGAATGGAAGGGTGGTAAGGTTCGAGAGGTTGTTGCGGAGAACTCGGGCAAAATTGTGGGCTGTGTGGCTGGCGGACAGCATTCTGTCTTATGGACAGGTGAGTACATGGTACAAGTTCTCACTGCCGCCATGTAGACGATGGATGTGTTGGTGTGTGGGGAGATATGCGATTTGGACAGGGTGGTCCTGTGGCTGATGAGGCAAAGGGACTTTGCAGAAAGACTGATCGCGTGCGGTGGATCCCCAGCAGTTTCTTTCTCAACAAAGGCATTGTCGATGTGCAGTCTGGTTGGAGCCATATTCTTGTGCTCACAGGTGAGAAAACCTTGCTTATATGTTTATCGCGCTACTTCTAACTGTTTGCAACATAGGCATTGACTCCTGTGACTTTGCAGATGTGCACTATGATTACTAGAATTGGTGCCGCATGGTAAAAGGTTTCAATGTAATGGTCTCTAGTATTTGTCAGCATATAGTAAATAGGAAGGAATTGAAAGTGATAGGCATTGATGTGGTTGTGTGGTTCAGTCATTGTGTTTTGGTGCATTCCTATTGTACAGAAACTGGAAAGGTTTTTTCTTGGGGTCGTTGTGACTTTGGTCAGCTCGGACGTACGGTCAATGCAGTTGCGACAGCAAGCATCGCATGGCCACAAAGTGGTCGCATTTTCGACCCCACACCCCATCCAGTGGCCCTGCCCACCTCTTCCGTTCGATTGATATCAGCAGGGGCAGAGCACTGCCTCGCTGTGGTGGGCGAGAATGAGGTGTGGATGTGGGGCTGGAACGAGCACGGAAATTGTGGTACTGCGTTGACGGTGGAGGCGGCACCGGTGGTGGTAGAAGGTGACGCGCCCTCATCGGTGTTCTCGGAACGGGAGGACTGGTGTGTGGCGCTGCCGCGGCTCGTATCATTTGTGGGGAAGGGTAATGTGCTCTTAGCGGCTGCGAGCTATGGATACTCCATGGCGCTCACGGACGCGTAACGTTTCTGGTGAATTTGTGCTCTTTATTCTTTTGCAAATACTTGCCTTTCTAATGCCCTTCATTCATCTGTCTTTCCCACTGTCGGGGTCTAAAATGTATGCGACTCAGTTGAAGCAATTTAGTTATCTTAAAAGCTTAAATGAACAAGGTATTAGCCTTGTGCAACCATTTTGAAATGCTGCTTTTAAGGTTATATTTCCAATTGGAAGCAGTATAACAAATAGGCAAGACAAATGCTTAAATATTGGGTAATTGAGTGATTCGTCATATTATTTCTGGCAATAAACGAGAAGAGGGGTTGGTGTTGGTTGCACTGTGGCATAATGCTGTGTGTGAAGGGGAGGAATGTGCGACGCGAGGGGAGGAGTCGAGAGGACTGGCAAGGGGTGTCAAGGCAGTGACATGGATGGAAAGAAAAGGGGCCGGAAGTAAGTCGGCATGGTGTGTTACAAATGAGATGGTGTGATTATTGATCAGAAAAGCGACAAGTGTAAAAGGAATTCAAACTCGTGTGTGGGATGAATGAAAACAGTGAGTTAGAGGAAAGTGGAACAGCATGGGTTCATGGTGTGCAAAGTAGAAAGGAAAGCGTCAGTCTGCGTCCGAATAACACACTGTTGGGTTGTCTTGAACAGTGGCCTATAAAATACTAACAGCTTAGCTGAGCTGTGACAACGGCGAGACAACACGAGCCTATTGGTACAACCCTGAACGTGCAGTACAAGAGGTATATCTAGCACACACACATGCACAAACATACGCAGGGCACATTAGTAGCATAAGCATGTACAAGAGAACACACAGACCAAAAATGCTAGATTACCACACGAACCCCTCACATGCTAAGCGAACGTTCTGCCATTTGAGCCAGTACCCCGTGACAAGCACTTTTGCTAGCTCACAATTGCCTATACAATTACTCGACTCGCCACCGTGTGAGGAATCAACAGTCACATTAATCGTCAGGTTCGTCCATCCCCCTTAACTGAACACTACCACCACCGCCACTGTAGATAGTGTCCCGCTACACCATGCTACACTACCAGAGGCACCTCTTATTCTCTCGCATCAAGCCATTGCATCGTGAAGTCAATCAGTCGCCTACGACCACTACTAATGACTTTGTTTTAGCGTGCAGTGAAGGTCACCTCCTCGTTACACCATTTTTGTGGTGGGGGGATAGGGTGGTGAGTGGCGAAACAAGTAAGGCAGAGAAGATCTTGCAAAGTGGAGTTCTGTCAGTGTTGGTGAAAGTTGTTTAATAGCGTTGTCCAGCTAGCCCGTTTACTGGCCTACATTTCTTCAGAAAATCTACCTTGTAATCTTTAAAAATGTTCATTTCCACATAAAAATCTTTAAAAAAGGTAGACGTGGGGAAAAACCTGTTTATGAGATCACTAAGTATCAGAATTGGACCCTACCCAAGTGTTTTCCTCCTTCTTGATGCAATGGATTCTAATTAAGTTTCGTTACAGTATTTTCTTCAACCAACGAGCATGCTTTGAATTCACTTCAACTGTAGCGGATTAACAGTGGTATTTGACAGCATGAGCTACTAGAATGCATTTTCTGTCAGAAACAAGCTCCAGTAATTAAGGAACAAAAACCTTCACACGGAGCCCTGCCAAGCATTAGGGATATGCCTGCTAGGTACAGGTGTGCAGTTTAGCTAACAGACCCAGCATACGATAGGACAAATAACTACAGTGTTAACGATGAAGTGAAAAGTGTAAAAGATATCCAAAGTCAAACGTGGGAGAAGCAGTACGAGTGCACTACACCACACCCTACCCTTCATCCTAATCCTTGTAAAATAATTAAAGATCTCTAAATATTTGACGAATTTTTTTGGACATTGCGATTCTGGAAGGATAAAAGTGGCTTGTTTTGTTTATTAAATCCGGAATATACTTTTCAAGGCCAACATGCTCCTTTTTGTGTTGGTCACTTTCTGTGATTTTGCTCTCGTGTGGTTATGGCTTCGGATGTTGTGAATCCTGCTGGAGAAAAAAGGTCTCATAAAGTTGCACTGATCACCGGCATTACAGGACAGGCACGTCTGTCGTTAACTTTAACCTTATGTTTAGGATGGCTCTTATCTTGCTGAACTCCTGTTATCCAAAGGCTATCACGTAACAAAATCTTCCAACAACTAATTATTTCTAGGTTCATGGTATTATTCGGCGCTCAAGTTCATTCAATACTCACAGAGTAAATCATCTCTACCAAGATCCAGTCGTTTATCGTGATAAACGTACGTTTATCCTTACCTGATAAATGTTTTAGAAAGCTTTTTTTTGCACTATGGTGATATGACCGACAGTTCTAATCTATCGCATTTGATGGCAAGTATAAAACCTGATGAAGTATACAATCTGGCGGCGCAGTCACACGTCCAGGTTTCTTTCGAGTTGAGTGAATATACTGGGGATGTCGTTGGCATTGGCACTACTCGTCTTCTTGAAGCTATTCGTTCAGCTGGACTTGAGAAATCCGTTAGATTTTACCAAGCCTCAACAAGCGAGCTTTTTGGGAAAGTGGCTGAAATTCCTCAAACAGAAACGACCCCTTTTTATCCACGATCGCCCTATAGTAAGCCATCCGTTTGCAATACAAGTTAAACATAGTATCACTTGCTGAATGTCTCTACGTTTTATTTTAGGTGCGGCAAAGCTGTATGCCTACTGGATTGTTGTAAACTATCGTGAATCCTACGATATGTTTGCTTGCAATGGTATTCTTTTTAACCACGAAAGCCCACGCAGGGGCGAAACTTTTGTAACCAGGAAAATCACCAGAGCTGTTGCCAGGATCAAACACGGAAAACAAGTCGGTGTCTACCATCAATTTTGCTTACCATCAATTTGATAGGAACTTGTTGAGCTAGGTAATCTTAATGCAGAACGTGATTGGGGCTACGCGGAGGACTATGTTTACGCGATGTGGCTCATGCTTCAACAGGAGAAACCGATGGATTTCGTTATTGCCTCGGGCGAGAAGCATAGTGTTCGCGAATTTGCCACTAAAGCCTTTGCTCGTGCAGGTATTCAAATAGAGTACGTGTTTGCTTCCTTTTTTGAGAACCATGAAATGCAATGGACAGAGAGCACTTGCCGTTCTTTTGGGAAATTTAAAGTTAACTTGTTTATTGTACCCAAAAAGCGTTTTGGTTTCCTCAACGATAAGTAAATTCGTAAGCTGATCACCTTATAGTTATGTAGTCCACATTGCACGTAATAATTCCGCTGTGTTTGTGCTTATGCGATTGCTCTTTGCAATTCAGATGGGAGGGGTCGGGTCTAGATGAGATCGGTAAAGACAAGGCCACAGGAAAAGTACGTGTTCGCGTTAATCCTAACTACTTCAGACCTACAGAAGTAGTAAGTTTTTCTATCGTCTTTTTGGTTCAGGCATCTGTGTTGTTTGCATAAACCTTCGTTCATTTCTCCTTCGCAATCCAGGACCTCTTGATAGGTGACAGCTCAAAGGCTGAAAAGGAGCTGAAATGGGTTCGAAAAACGGACTTCGAATCACTAGTCAACCTCATGGTGGACGCTGATTTGGCCCTTGTTAAGAAGTCGCTTTGATGCATTCCCCTCCCCTATCACCAACTTATCGCGGTTTTTAATCAATTCTTTTTTTCTAATTGTTCTCTCCAAGATTTATGGCTATTTAAACGATACAATGTTTGATTATTTCTGGCACGTTCATATCTTCTTTGCGCTTAAAAAGGGCGTGAAGAGTTGTGGAGTTTTGCTAGGCTAGGGAATTGTGAATAGCAGAACACTTTCCAGTACCCAGCATTGAAATGCGGCAGTTTAAACTACCGAGTGGCATAGGCAGGGTAGGTCTTGTTTGCAGACGTGGAGTCCGTTTTGCTCAGGGGCTCTGGCTAATGATACGAAATAAATTCTACAATTTCAGCCCTGTGGCGGTACAGTGGAATCGTGTACGAAGCTACAGATCTATCTCAATCGGTTTGTATTGTTTTAAACGGGGTTCAAATGAGACAGCGATTATCTTCACGGCTTATAAAGCCTTACGCCTTCAGGTCTCCAAGTACGAACGTGTTGTTGAATTTTCATGGCCGACAAGTTTGCCAGGAACTAGTGTCTTACTCCTGTCGTACCTACTTCCTTACATACGCTGTATCTAGGAATGTTACAGTATCAACAAACAGTGCGCTCTGAGGAGCACACAGCCACCACTTTTTCATTCGTCTGAGAGAATGCTAAGAGACTGCAATGGGTGAGATGAATGCACAATGTCCACGCCCAAATTGGCTGCACTATCGAGAGGATACCATGAATTCACGTAATGTAAATCAGTTGAGCCAGGGTGAGAACTCCAATTAGGCAACACTCAACCTGTTAAATGATAGAAACGCATAGGTTCCCTTAAGTCAAGAGTGACCTGACGATCATCTCTAGTGTATTACATCAAAGTTTCAGCATTTAATTCAAAAGTGGAGTTGTTTGGTCGCTTAGAGTTAATACTAAAGTGCAATATGTACAGTATTACTCGAAGCCAGTGTGAAGGCTGCAATTTGACAGAGCACGATAAATTCAACGAACAATTGACAGGGGAGTAAAGTAGGTCTTTAATAGACTGGTCTCAGTATTTTTGTCTATTCTCACTGGTTCAGTGGGAAATTATGCAGTAATTGCATGTAAGCTCCAAAAAGGGCGGTATATATAGAGGAGCCTGTGGGTGGGCAACAAATGAAATATATCGCTTGACACTAGGATGGATTAGGTTGATTCACACTAAGAGGTCATTCTTAAAACACCAGTCTATGAAATCGCTCGGTGCAATTATGTTTAAGTGACTTCAACATTCTTCGTAGAGGTCTTTTGAATACGAGGCGGATCTGCTTCAACAACGAAGTGGTAGATTGAGGTACCGTGGCCAAACAAATTTACTTTATTAGTTATGAATCCAAGGCGCTATCATAGGTAGAAACACTTTTATGCCTGGAGTGCTTAAAGCTGAAAAGGGAATCAAGAAATGTTGAGAACCTAAATCCTAGTGTCAGCTCACTCTCTCCATTATCAGAATTGCATTTCAACAGATGTAGTCGTT
>NW_020170556.1:72425-83989 GCF_000524195.1 Echinococcus granulosus | reverse complement strand
CTTATAGCCACTAGCCCAGATCAAGTGGTAACAGACAGACTAGCAGGCGAAGCAGGCATACGTGTTGATCGTAAGACACTCGAGACAGATAAGCGATCACATTTGACCTCACATGCTTCGGCAGCTATCTGAGTAATTGCTGTTCAATTGCTGACCTAAATTTGACCATGACCTCAGCAACACGTTCCGGTATCTTCTTTTACTTGTCGGCTCTTATGTCTCCTTCGCATCGTTGTCTTACCTCGGAGTGTTAAAACACATGATAAAAATTATAAAAAAGACTTATGTCTCAAACTAGATATTGATTAAAGATAACATTTGATATGGTTTGATATAAGACGGGACAAGGAGGGTCTTACTACGTTAAGGTGGAAATGTCAAGGCAATAGAGCTCGTCTCTCTTCGGTGTCACAGTAAAATGGTGAACTACCGTACTAAGTCATGCTAAATTGTTCTATATAATTCCTATGAAATTCTGCAGCAAAATGGAGAAAGTGTTGAATACTTACCAAAACTGATAGGCCAATAAATTATCTCCGCTGTCTAGCTTACTTTGAAATTGTACATCGTTTCCAAATAACCTAACCTCATCAACTGATTGGTGGATTTGGAATAAATCATTGTGGAAAGGAGCTGCTGAACATAATTGATCAAGCCGGGTCAATACTCTTAGAAGATGATGCTTACAGAAACAACTGTTCTGAAAGTAATTACATAAATTGGGTCTGGATATTCATCCGTCGTATTCAATAGTTTACCAACTAAACATAGTGATTGTGCAATACTTTGTTGGTTTTTTAACTCTGGTTCCACTTAGGGCTCCGCTGTTTCACATCCATAAATCAACCTGACCTTAGGGTTATGCTAGTAGCCCTTAAGCCCTTCTGTACGTTGTCAGCATAAATTCTGTTTTATATTCAGGCAAGTCTAGAGGCACCACAATTAAACCATTTACTTCAACAGACTCTCCGAAAAGACTTTTCACGGCAATACTGCGCTGGCTTTGTTCCATATACTCCATTTCTAACATAATGTGTGGATACATTTATTCTAAACTAAATTGGAATAAAGGTAATGTGGAAGTAGCTTGCGCTGTAACCCACTTTCACAGTCAGTCATAAATCTGAAAGTGGTGTTTATCAGAGTCAGCAAAACTTTCTTAAAACCAATTACTCTCCATTTTGGCCTTTATTTTGGTGAGAATTTTGTCATACATGGGTTAAAACAACAAACCACAGGCAAAAAATTGAGCTTTGACTTGAAATGGTAAAGCAGTTCCATTTTTTGGTGCTTATTCATTGAAATTTTCATCAATCATGAAAAGAGATATTCATCTGGTGGGTTCAAAACAGTCACATTGGTGCTGATGGCTGGTTTAACCGTGTCAACCTTTAGCCACTCGGGGTCATTGAGTGGTTAACTACGGCCTCCATGCTAAAACCTGAAATAATCAACCATTCTGACTATTGTACTGATCGAAGGCGGACATATTTTGCCTACGTAAAGATAAATGTCCACAGAGATAGCTCTACAGCTTACCTTCTGACGTAGCTAGTTGGCCATTCCCGAACTGTCATGCAAAACGACAAAGCCATGGCAATTGAATGACTGAGTGGTGAAGTAATGGGCACACTGGCAGCTACCCTCTTCAGCAAATAATTAAAAACCTAGGTTCTAGTATGGCATATAAGGGCCCTTTATTAAATAATGCGTGTGAAGTTTATTTTAAAGGACCCTTCAGCTGAAATAGCAGGGAGATTTCCATGCAAAATGTATCTTCGAGATGATGGCATATTTCCTCACTTGCTACAACTGTATTTACTAAGCAAAAACTTCATGTTCATACAAGATAATGCTGTACAATCTGATATCAGCTATTCTTAAAAATCCAGTTGCGAAATCTGGCACTTGAAAAGTATTGCACGATCTAATTGAATGTCCTGTGGGTGTATTAAAAACACAAGGCGCCACGACTGGATGCAAACACTGGTTTGCTCAATGGTCAAACCAGTTACAGGTGACTCAGGTAGTGCGTATGAAAATCCAAGAAGTTAGTTCTTCGTTTTTATCGTCCCCTCTAGCATAATCTTAAATGAAATTCTTATAGAATATTCATGATCATACGGTCAATGAGGGTGACATCCGAACAAGCCATTTTTCAGCGTCTTGACCATATGAACTGTACCGATCTAACCAAAAACCACTTCCTGGGTTGCATTTTGCACGAATAAATTCTATACAGCTGTTTCAGGTATCGCAAAACTGGCACCTTTGAGCCGTAAAGGCTAAAATATTACTTCTTATCAAAACGATGCAAATTACTCATCAGTGGCACCCTCTACGAGAAGAGCCACATTAATGTAGACTATCTTGATTGGGTGATTAGTCAAGCCAGTCTTCATTAGTCAATCGGGTTATTTGCAAGGAAAAGGAAGGTGAGGAATTATATAGAAATGAATGAGGTGATGAGCCATTATTTAATCAGAAGTTCCACCACACCCAGCCATCCTCTAACTAATCAGCTTAAACGAATCTTCTAACATACCCACGAAATTTGTCTAAAGCTTTAGTATTCCAACGCTTTTTTATCATATAGAGTCTGTTTACTGGATGCGCCAGCATATGATCACTTCCTGACATGGCGAGGCGAAATTTGACGTAAGTTAAACATCCGATGTAAAAGTATGGCGAGGCGAACTGAGTTTTTTTCGGATTGTATTTCTTATTGTTTCACACAAACAAAGGTCCGTTTGGTACTTAGGTGTAAACCTATGTAGCACCTAGGAATCTGCAGTAACAGTAAATCTCAAACCCCAACAAGCGTGTAACTTCCTTAAAACTCCTCATGGCGAATCCGAACGATCTTGAAACTAGGATGACCAGAAATCCCACTTCATGCTCATACAACAAGCCGCAATTCCAATGTGCCATGGTAGAATAAAAATAGCAGAAATGTTTTGTAAACATTACCCCAACTCCAATACTAGATCCCATGTTGTAACAAAATCGGCAAATGCAACAAGTATTTCTACTTATTTTAATAAAGTAGCAATTTATTTGCATTTTGTGGGCAAACCTACTGATCTAGATTTGATAGGGAATATTATTCAACACAAAATACCATTTTCAGGAAAATTTTACTCTACAACTTGTTAAATGCGATTCAAGTAAATTCTGCCTAGTAGGAAGTAACATTTGTGAGGACATTTTAAAGTTATCACTTAATCATGCATTTAAGTGGTTCACAACAGGAGTGCAACTGCACATAGCTCGTTTATAATCACTCCATATTTTAAGTGTGCAATAAGCCATAAATGGCTAAGGTCTACGAGATTTGTAGCAAGTTTTTGGCAATTCTAGCTCAAAACGCTGTTAAATAATTTGACGAGGTGAAGTCACAACCTGAACATCCTTTCCATTCTAGTTAAAAAGTCCACAAAAAAGCAGATTTTACTGAAAGCACAAAATTTATTGTTTTTTTGTAATATTAGCACTATTTGGTAGTAGTGAGAGATGACATTAGAGAAACTCATTACAACATTCAAGTCATGGATTGTTTTCCGTTTTTCACATAGAAAGTGGACAAGTCTCACTCCTTCCCTTTACTTTCCTTCTTTCCTTCCATCTCAGTTCGGGTTATCACAAACGGTGTGACTGACTGCGCCAACAATTACCTTCTCTTCTGCACGTAGAAAGACAGCTCCACAAAACTGGAGTGAGAAAAAGAACCAAGGTAGTCGGCAAAGAAGATAATAACCCCGGTGCAATAACAATGAGATAATCGTAGTCTGTCAAGCATGAAGGTACAAGAAATGAGTAAGCATAGGTTGCGTGGAAGCTTGCAAAAGACATCATATGCTCCACGTAACAGGCGAAAAAGAAGAGGGAGAAAGGGAAGGGAGTAAGGTAATTGCTTTGATGGGGGAACAGCGTGTATCCCGCGAAGAGGCGCAAATCCATTGCACATTGTCATCACATTCATCCGCGTCCCAAGGATAGGTACCAAATAAACTTTCAGCTTCTTTCAATTAAAAGTGAGGTTTCAGGAGATGGGAAAAGGCCCAAAAAAGAGGAAAAGAGAAATGTATTGTGAAAGTATTCACATGACTCCCCCTACTTAATTGATCATTTTAATGTACTTTCAGGCATAAAGGGAATGGAGGTAGTTAAAGTCATTTCACAAAAAAGGCGCAGTAGAAAAGGGTTGATTGTGGAGAAGGGAGGGCAGGGAAGTAGACTTCTAGGCTTTTGTTTGCTTTCCTAGAATCGGTGTCGACACTGGTGTCTTGTGATTGAGGTTCAGTGTCTTGAACGCTACCTGCAAAATCCGATTTCCGAGAGCGTATCTACAAAAGATGGAATGGAAAGGTTGTCGGTCCTGTGATGCCAAACCAGTAGGTGTGAAATACTAGAGCGTCCTAAGCACTGAGCTGGACAGTCACTGCTACCGGTATTTTTTAATAACTGCACCTTTGCCATTAAATTACCACCCTTAAAACGTACTCTTTGGTCTGTATCTATTATTTTTTTAAATGAAATTTGCTAAGCTCTATTTGTGGAACAGAAACAAAGCGAAATATTAAATCGGTGCATTTTTGTAATATCAAGCATGCCATTACAAACATTAATGAATAAATTGGAAGTGTCACGCTACTGAGCCCAGAAAAGGCGGATATTTATATGGCGCTCATTCTAAGAGTACATCTGGCGACCATGGACACAAGGGCCCTTCAAATGCAAAGAAACTCAACTAGTAATATTTGTTGCTTATCTGAGATTGGTGAAGCTTCTACACTAGCAGTGCGCATCTATAGCAATAGGATATAGTTTTTCTTGGCGGAGATATTAATACAACAAAAACAAGAAGTAACGAAAACAAATGGACTGGAGCTTAGAATCCAAGAGAACACATTGGACGGACCGGATTCGATTCGACGCAGTCAACTTAGGCTACTGAAAGTGCGGAAATCCCGGTGGAGGTGCCATTTTGCTGGGCCTAGAAAGATGTGGGTGGGAGCAAAAACTGATTGCATGATTAAGACATGCATACGTTAGGGTGACACTTGACATCTAAGAGTGATACTAACACTTAACCAGTGTCGACATTTCCAGAGGGTTTAATGTTACAGTTACAGTTTGCATCACCTCAAAAAAAGCTGGGAGCTGTAGTAAAGCACAGCATGGAATAAGAACCAAAGTGGTGCTTAATGAAGACACAGGAGTTTGAAAGGCTCTCTTACAGTAAGAGCATTTTATCTTGTGATAGATTGAAATCTATGGTTACAGGAGACGTGTAAAACCAAGGGTGGACTACGGCTACAGCTTAGGGGCATTAAATCGCCTCAAAATAATCGTTTTGACTCATCGGACTCCTCAAGACGGCCTTTGTAAAAACAAGTTTTGAATGCTAAAATTTCATTCGTCTCCTCACTTATTCTAAATAAACTTCATTTCGTCAAAATATTCGTTATTTTGTAGAAAATGAAAAGTCGAGGCACTACGCTAATCTCTTTTGGATCTTTGCATGAAAACGAGGTATTAAAAGTGATAGAAAAAAGTAGGAGCCCTACTACAAGACCCAGAGCCAGCGGTTTTTTAGGTAAAAAGCCATCATCAGACAAAGCGACTCACTCTCCGTGGTCTTTACGGTTTGCCACTCGAACTGGATGGTGTCTATGCGTAAGAGATTATAAGGAATCGTTCACTAGTCCGCAAAATTGCTAAGAAAGAGGAGGCTGATGCGGGACAAAGTGACACCACACTAATACGCAGTAGGGAAATATTTTACCATCAGTAAAATGTATAATTAAGAATACTGCTTTCAAGCTCAAATTAGATGGCCAGAAATAAAATGCAGCATTTTAGAGTTCATAATGTAAAGGTACTCCATCACTTTCTAAACATACATTTCGAATACTGATTTAAAATAATTTATTTGCAGCCACCTGTAAATTGGAAACCAATCACAAGACAAAGGAGCAAGAGAAATGGGGAAATTTCATCCAAATAAACGCGCAAGCGTTGATACCGGCATAGTTTTAAAGCTTGTTTTACTTTTTTTAAACTATTTTAAATGAGGGCAGCACTGGACAAACAAAATTGCTGTTCCAACCAGAAAGAAAATAAGAATGCCAAAATCCACTTTCCGTATTAGCCTGAATTAGGACCAAACAACTAACGCATCAATTCATGCCACAATGATTGTAATTTAAATGCATATTTAACCACCCAGTCTCTGTGGATTCCACGACCACGTTGGTAGCATAAACTTTCATCAATAACTCTGGCCCCCTGGCCCTTCTGCATGCTAATACTAAACCTTGTTGCATCTTAAGTACGCTCGGAGCACTGCACTAATGGCAATGGGAAGTGAACCCAGTCCAAAGGGGCAAAAAGTTTCAGAATTGCTGACTATATACCAGACATGGACTTCACAGAGAAAGGCGCTTGCCAAGTACGAAAGGCTAATTGACGTTGCTCCTACATTTGGCAGTCACCCTGATTTCGCAGTCCGCAAGAAGGTTACTAACCTGTGAAGATTAAGTGACTTGAAACATTGAGCGGTCAAGATAGACCTCCAAGTAACAATGAAATGGAAGCAAATAGAAAAGAATAAATGAATGTAGAATATTAGCCATGTAAAGCCATTTTGAAATATGTTTTACTAAATGGCTCGCCCTTTAGTAAGGCCTTACAAATATCGGTTAAAATTTGAAGCGGAGCCGTTGTTGAGCATCGTCCAGCCTCCAGTAGTACAAAATCAGCGAATTCCGGTAATGCAGATTAAAAAACGGGTGAGACTGAAGTGGCTATAGAAATCCACCACTAAACTCAAACGTCTTTTGTGCATGGAAGACCAACTGATGATCTCCGTACTCGGCTCATGAATGATGGCTGAAGCAGAAGAATTACTAGGGGGGAGGGGCGGTGGAGACGCTCAAAAGCATACGCGAATATGCGGTGGAACAATATGCGCTTAAAGGTTTAATCAAATGCGTGGTCTCTTGAATTATCACGTTATCACATTTTAGTAGCATTCTTACAGTCCCTCTGCCTTTCCTCGAACTAATAATAAACCATTCGTTACACCTTTATGTCTTACTGCGTTTACAGTGATGACTCGGTGCGCTGCAACGCTTTTGACATTTCCAATCAGCCAATTCAGTCAACACAAAATGTTGTTGTCAAAAATGGCAAAATAATATCACCGGCATTTTGATTGGGCGCAAGGCTGTTTGTGATTGAGATGTAACTGAACATTTCACATAACCAGTGTCCAAAAAGAACCACCAGTTCTAAAATAAAGGCGAACTAGAGCTCTCAAACATTTTCCTAAAAGCAGTAGAGCAAGCCGTTTTTTGAAAACGCGGGAAGAGCAAACAAAAGGCAATCTCATATTCACAATTCATTCATGGAATAACAATAACCGCTTATGATGATTCCTTTCTTAGGAGGTGAAAAGGTAATGAAACAAACAATCTTCCATTTGCACGAAACAGGTACGACTGATAAAAGAATAATTATTAACTCATCCTCAATTGAATTCTATGTGCCGTCAGGGTTAAGAAGCTGCTCCAACGAGTCTAGCTTTTTTACGAAATGCAGGAAAGATTTCATTTTGAACATTGGAAAAAGTCCGTTTTTACTCTGGCTCACAAAAGTCTACTGGAAGGGGTATTTTAAATAATTAGCAGAAAGGATCAGAGTATATGTGTTATAAAACAGAAAGAGCTAGATTTCACAGGCACGTTCAAATTGAATTGGTTCGACTTGAAGGCAGAAATAAAACAAATGTATTTTCCAAATCCTCTACTAAACCGTTCCGAGGCTTTTCTTTCCTAACAAGGAAACAGTGATTTAAAATGCTCATCACATAATTAAAACGGAGACAATATTTCACTCCGCATTTTCGCCTCCAAACTCTCACTTACTCGGCTAATTAGAATAAATCCGGGGAACACCTCTTCACGGCAAGAACTTGAGGTGCCACTTTCCCCCATCGCCTCAAATCACGTCTTTTCAGCCGCCAAATTTCAGCTGAAAGCGTAATTTATTATTTTTTCCCCTCCTTTGCCCTCATACATAAACAAATTTGAGAGGTATGAATCCTAATTTAATTGTAAAATTGTCTAATTTCTAGATATTTCCCATTTTCTCCATTTACGCATTATTGTTGCAAAGTAACTTGAGTCGAAGACTACCTTAATCGGAAGCTTAGAGAAAGAACTGTGGCGTCATTTACAATTTAAGAAAGATTTTGGCTGATCCAATTACCTGTGAACATGCAAAACAACCAGTAAAAAAAGCTTTCTTACCATTCAAACACCTAATGCACACACAAGGGTATGGATGAGGGCGCACGAAAATAGACACATAAACAAGATTTGGAATTTAATGGATTCGTCTGCATTAAGTTGTCCGCCTTAATTGGTGCGATTTTGGATTAGGCGACCCAGCACCAGAAAGAGGGCGCGCTTTGAACTGTGCCCAATTGTTGTCTACAGAAAGGTGGTATAAATTAAAAAGACTCGACGAGATGAATGCATCATCGAACGCAGAGCATCTAACTTCACTGCGTTAATCCATCGCTATTGTGTGGAATAACAAAAAAACGCCACCATTTACAGAAGGTACGAAATTATAACTTCCGTATCTTATATCATGTGAACCTTGTGTATCCGCACCTAAGATTTCACGAAAAACAATTAAACTGAACATTTGGCTAATTAAAAAGGCAGCAAATTGTCCTGTAAACGAGTTCTTTACCGAACCCTTCCACAATGCTCTAACTGATGGACCTGTGTTGATTGGTTTATTTACTCGCGGCTATTTGATTACTTCCATCAAATTACGGCATGATTTTAGTGTAATGCTTTGATTCTTTGTTTAGTCCTTCTTTTTGGTCATGAGGGCACTTGGCGTTCTGTTATTGTAGTCTTGCTGAGTGCCATGGGTTCCGGGGAAAGACAGTAGCCCCAGCCCCCTGTACGCCAGCGACACATACACCGCCTTGGAATTATGCCTCCTTTCGTCTTCAGGGAAGTCTTTGAGTGCTACATAAGTAACAGTGGAAAGCAAACCCAATCCCAAAGGACGGCTACCCTAATGTCCATTACTGACATAAATTTTGACGTGACAGTGGTCGGCCATATGCTGCGGATGGGAGAATTTGCGACTACTCTTAACAAAAGGGTTGAAAATGCTGTCTACCCTCAACAACTACTCCAATTCCATGTTCTGCAGGAAAGTTATTAACAGCTGAAGAGGAACTAGTCAAAACTACCCAAAAAGTTTGCTACAAAGCTGCTTGCGGCATCTGAATGAAGTCGCCAATTAGGGGAAAATGCGACACCTCAACCTCTCTGACATCTGAATAGAACATAAAAAGATATGGCTGGACAGCACTGAAGTGTAAACAAAGTAGCAAGGAGGAGTAAAAGTAAAGCTTTTTCTCCATGAAACTATTTTAAACCCTTTCCTCTAATAAATGACTGCTTTTGGGGCAGTGTTCAAAAATTCAGATCCTGTGAAATTGCCATGAGAGATCAGTAGCACTGCTGCCAGACATCATCTCAGCAGCACACCAATTAGGTGACTAGTATGGTTTGCAAGTGGGTGAATAACTCCACACCAACGGCTACGTCACGATGGCTGAAGCGAGAGTTTGACCAAGAGGAGTCCTGAGGGCAACGCTCAAAAGAAGGGTGTTGGGTACTCCTTTGGATGTTTGTTTAACCCTTCTATTTGGTAATGCAGGCACTTAGAGCTTAGCAATTGAACATCCGCTGGGCGCCTTGGCCTCCAAGCTATGTCAATTAGCCGTCAGCCGTTCCCTACGTCGGCAATACATAATCTGTTTAAGTATTGTGCATTCTATCGTCTTCTTGGAAGTCTCGAGGTGCCACAAGAGTCCACTGCATTTTTTCAAATGCTTTACACTTACAACCTTGGCTTGTTTACGTACCCATAAGTCATAAAGAAAACTAGGCAAAGTGATCTGTACTTAACAGATTTTTTATTCCTTACATCTGTGAACGCAATAAAACTGTTTATAAAGACCTAGCATAGCTATTAATCACCAGCAGCATGTATCCAAATTGTTTATTGTTGCTGATCCCCTTCAACGACCAACTCAATCATCCGAAATTAAGAGTATAAAAAATTTCTGTTACGAAAGAATAGCAAAAAAGCAGTCAAGCACCACACCATTAATCTTTAAAGCACAAAATTATGCTAAAGGTTGTCTTTTATTCTGCTTAGCGAGGTGTGGAAGCCAAAAATGCCTTTTAGAGTTCTCTGCAGTCTGAAACCAATGCAAAATTAGCTGTAGCATTTTAAGGGCAAATGAAGAGCTCAAACTCTCCGTAGCTCATTATCTAAGAGGCGTTCTCCTTTGGGCAGAAGAATGGTAAAAAAGGGATTTGGACAAATTTACTCCGCAATTTGCCGCCGCGTAGACCGATTTGAGGTGATTCCAGGCAAATTTACTTAGCCCGTTTATAACAGCAAAGGTAGATTAAATAACGAGTGCTTAATGACCACCAAGGAGAGGTTTGTTTAAATAAGAGGTAAGAAATTGTGTTGGTTCCTTCCTGGATTCACTTATGTAGCCCAATTGGCATAAAGGCCATTAATTAGGTCCCCTTAGAAGTTCAAGTAGATTACTAAGTAGGCAAAAACATACTAGCAGATTTTTTCGCCCCAGTTAGTAGCCATATTCAGTAATTAATTAATATCTGCCCTAGACACTTATGTATGTTTAAGGTTGTAGTAACACAACCTAGATTTAGACGGAACTTTATGCTTTATAGCCATTGTAAATAGCAAGCTATTGCGGCGTTTAAAACTCACATTCCTTTGTGAGAATGGCCAAGCACATTAGCTAAAATCCTTGGCTGAGTTATATGCCTACGTAAAGCGCTTTTACCCAATAAATTATAAAAAACCCCAAAAATTACAAAAAGGGTCTTTTAGCCTACCAAAAAACGGTTGAAAGTAATTTAAGTTGCAATCATTTATAAGGAAATTGACAGAGGGAACAGCTATGCTACTTAACTTGTTGGCTCAACAATAAGTAGCTAGTAGCGATATTAGCATAAATCCAACCGATTTCATTCGACCACCTCCATCGAAGATGCATCAAACGCGCACTTAGAATCACAAATATATGCGTGAATGATTGGGTGAAGCATGACTGCGAAATACGAGCCAGACATGGGGATTACTGAGTTGTGCCAAATAGGTTTGGTAGAAAGGAGGGTCTGCATGAGCGACAGCCTTTAAAAAAAGGCTAAATTTTACCTGATTGATCAAGTACATACACATATACACACAAGTTGATTACGACTTCAAAGCACACACCGCCCCACAGCGTCAGCTCGCATACTGCCTGTCCATTTTCGGCATATACTGGGAGTTTTATCGCTCAACTTTATTGCCCCATGAATTTTTACCCAGAAAGATAATTATATCAGTGCCAGTTAAATGCAGTTTTTGTAAATTATGCCTTCTATTCGAGGTATCAAGGTTGAAGAGGACTTGGTATATAAAAGTTCGCGGACATG